>NW_015151989.1:9944-67645 GCF_000732505.1 Cyprinodon variegatus | reverse complement strand
CATCTGTCCATCATCGTATAAAGCCCGCCCTGACAATTTGATTGGATCGCCTGACAGTGGGCGATAATACTCGCGCTACTATGGAGCAGAGCCAGACGGAACTTCCCCGAACTCAAACCTTGTGGGCGGGACTAAGTTCGGACTGGCACCCAGGCTAGCGCGCAATGGCTTCGCCTACTGGTAAAAAAAATGCGGTCACCCACAGAACGTCTTTATTACTGCTGTTGAAAAAAGACCTATCATTTGCGAGAATATCTCAGATTTCTATGATTTTCATCTTAGATTTTGGACATGAATAGATATATTCTGGACTAATCAAAATAAAAAAATAAAAATATGAGATCTTATCTAGCTGGGCATACACTGTGCGATTTTTTGCCCTTTTTGGGATGATTTTCCAGTTGTGGGAAAATTTTTCGATCGGGCTGGATTTCAGCCTGCTTGTGCATCATGTAGTCTACAGGGGGTAACGAGGGGAGATCAGCCTCTCACGACCACCTCCCGATCAAGTATTGTAAGATCGGAATTGTAAGGTCGTATCAGAGATTTGGGCCTTAATGTGTGAGAACATACATCGTGAGCTGTGAACTTTAAAGCCCTGTGGTTTCGTCATACTATTTAAGCAGTAACTGCGTGCAACAATTGAAAATATCGCACAGTGTATGCCCGGATTCACAGAGACAATTCAACCAGATCATCCAGTCAGATTGCTTCAAAGTTTTCTATCTAATTTAAACCCGTTGATTGCATCGACTCATTGACCCAAAAACAATCCCTCATACCAAGCATCCTTGTAGCGACAGTAGAGAGTAAAACTCCCTTTTAACAGAAAGAAACCTCCAGCAGAACCAGGCTCAGTGTGAGCAGCCATCTGTCGAGGCCAACTGGGGTTCAAGGAGACAGAAGCAGACATACAAAAAGAAGTGGATACGCAAAAGGTAACTGTTTAATTGCTCCACCCGTGGCCCATCCGGGAAAGACACAGCCAGCCCCCAGAGGATGAAAGAGAGTACATACAGTCATACCCCTTTCCCATTGGCCGAAAAACAGTTTAAAGCTGGCAACAATTGGCTTTTAGTGGCAGTGGAAACAGCTCAATGACTCTGTAAGCAACCAATGTTAAAATTGCCTTTGCTCTGATCGGCATGCTGTGGAAACAACAGAGAGGCGGGGTTGATCCGCTAAATTACCTGACATCGTTCAACTCAACATATGGACAACAACACACCGCGCCAGTCATGTCTGATGTAACAAGCCGAATCAACCCTGTTTACATTTGATAAACATGCAATAGTGCTGGTTGGAGGGATTTGGTGGGCAAAACAATAAAGCACACTTACAACACCCTGTATCTGTCCCACTGGTGACATGGTAAAAGCTAAGCCAGTGTGTTGGTGTCAACAGACACGCAGCTATGGGGGGAAAAACGGGTTAGACACGGCTTTTTTTGCCAGTGGGAAGGAAGCCAAATGCAGATTGTTAGTGGGTCGACCCAAGTTTGAAAAACTCGGTTTAACACTGTTATCAGTGAGAGACTTTAGTCACAGTAAGTGAAACAGGACTACACTGAAAAACAGGCCAAGCTCCATCATTTATAAACAAAGGTGTTGACGGCAGCAGCACAGCTGATATTTCTCTCCAGGACGGTTTCATAGCCAAACAGGAACAGACGAGGCAAAGCTACTATAATGAGAAAAGCCGAGAGAGCATTGGGTTAGAGGTTAAACAAATATTGCACAATGGGAGAATAAAGATAGAATAAAGCAGAATGATAAAAATGGGTCCCTATGTCCTCCAGCAGTCTGAGCCTATAGCAGCATAATATAGAGATACTGTATCTCAGGATAACCTGAGCCACTCTAACTATAAGCTTTATCAAAAAGGAAAGTTTTAAGCCTAGCCTTAAACGTAGGCAGGGTGTCTGCCTCATGAGCTAAAACTGGTAGTAGCCTGATAACTAAAAGATGTCCCTCCCTTTCTACTTTTAGAAATTCTAGGAAACGCTTGTAAACCTGCAGATTGAGAGTGCAGTGCTCTGTTTGGAACATAATGGGCAATCAGATTTCTGATGCAAGGTGGAGTTTGGCCTTTTAAGGTTTTATATGTGAGAAGGAGGATTTTAAATTCTATTCCCAATTTAACAGGAATCCAATGGAGAGAGGCTAAGAAAGGAGAAATATGATCTCTCTCTTAATTATAGATTGTGGACTTCCTGATAGTAAAGAATTACAGTAATCCAGTCTTGAAGTACTCACAGCTTCCATAATACTGCTCTAGCATAGCTCTCTCCCTCTCATATAATACATGGAAATATAGAATAGCAAAGAACTGCACAGAGTTACCCTTTGGCCTGTTTTTACTGAAAACTGCAGCTGATCCACTTACTTCCATAATCCCTAAGAATGAGAATATTTCTCATTTTGAAGAACAAAAGTAGTTATGCTATAGAAAGTGAAGGGGTGCCACTCAACATTAATGAATTAATGAAACTAGAGTTGGCAAGTTACCAGAGACATGCCTTTCAAGCAGCCACCAGGCTGTCTCCTACCAGGCAGACCAACTAATTAACAAACGCATGTGTTGTTTCTATATTTCCGTTGTTACTCTATAAAAAGCAGAATGCCAAAAAGGCATATTTCAGTCCAAAAATATGTTTTCAGCTGTAAACTTAGACAACATTTGGAGTATTTAGAACATGGATGTAGTTTTTGTGATAACAATGTTTTATCATACAGTAAGAAATGACTAATATGGGAAGATTATTCCAATAGATTATTAATATATAATATACCATATATTATATGTTAATAGTACTTTTCGAAACTGTAAGCTTGGCAGGAATACAATTATAACTGTGAATGACTTTTCAGTGGCTGTTTGTTGACAGGGCCTCCTGAGTTTGTATCATAATCGGCTTCCATCTGCTGTTGAACATTAATTCAACTGAAATAAAAGAGAGGGGACATGACACATAGCTCTTACTATTTAAGTCCTAATCTTTAAGTATGAAAATATCTCATAAAACTATATTTAATATTTATTTAGCTTTTGAAATGTTTGCTTCACGTTTTCAATTTTTGTGTTTTTGATTTAAATTTGCTCCTCAGATGCACTAAGTATGACCTGTAATTGTAGGCCTACTGTCTTCAACACAACCATGACAAGCTAAATGAAAATTACATTTTAGCCCTATGATAGTTAAAGAGACGAATCAGCCTCACTTCGACTTTGACCACTCACCCATATCTGACTTGCCCCTGTGGTCAGTCACCATGACAACGTGGTGAAAAGCCTGCTTCTCGAGTCTTTGTTGTGTTTGGGCCTCGGCACAGCATTGTAACCTAGATATTATTTTTAGTCCGTTAGTGATGGCAGGGTGTATGTTGATTTAGGACGTGAGCTGAAACTCTGTTGCATGCACACTACACCCAAGCACTACGCATAAGCAGCGCAAAAAAAAGCTGCACATTCAACTGTCCAGAGTGCACAACTGCAAATGCATTTAGTGTTGTCCCAAAATATTAAAGGCATACTCATCTACCGGGCAATCTCAGGTCACCGATGTCATCATCAGCAGTTTCGGTATGTGAAAAGCTTGCTTTCGCTCAGTTGATCAGCTGTATGGTCCCACACCCATCTGTGGCCTTTAATTGAATTTTTCTCTTTTTGTTTCTGTTGTTCCTTATGGCACACAGTAATAAAGGTCTGACAGCGAGAGCGTGAAGGTCATGGGTATTAGATGTTAAAGAGGAAAGCCACAGCTGGTTTGATGAGGCCTCTTTTCTGGCAAAAATAATTCAGTTGTAGGCCTATGTCTATAGGAAGGGTTGTGATAGTCTTATTTGATGCAAAGTTGAGGTTTTTTCACTATTAGACCCACCTAATTAAGAAAAAGCATTTAAGGCTTTTGATAAAATCTTAGTTGTAGAAAAGGATTGAAGGGTTGGAATAATAACCGAGCCATCAAAATTAGCTGTAGACAAAGGGATATGAGTGCATGTGTGTGCAAATGTTTGTGTCTGACACTCCGAAAAACTTTCACACCTACAACTACTGTTTGAGGTTCAATTACATAAGATCCAAGACTTCAGAGAAATGGAGTCACGAAACCTCATAACATAAGTAATCTAAAGCCAACATTTCTTAGTGGACTCTCTCCACACAAGTAGAGTGATTTAGCAAATCTTTTGGCACCTCCTCTTTAAGAAAACAATATTTTTGATAAGAGCATAGTGGAGGAAAAGCTATTTTTGAGTGTATCCATGTATGTAAGAGTGTGAGCCTGTGGAGTTACTGCATCTTGCAATGCTAACTATTGTTTTCAGGATTAAAAATGGAGCATTTTTCAACATTTATAAAAAAAAGTCAATGAGTGGGATGGACTGATAAAATAGAATCTTGATGCTTAGTTAAGATCTTCTTGATATTTTGTTGTGGTAATTTGCCAATATTATTGTAACCCATCGGCCAGGATTTAATAAGCATATTTTGGTGGAAAATAGCTTTTTTGTCACGCCATGTGTTATGAAAGTAAAAAAAAGCATGATTTTATGGAATTTCAACTTCTGCTATGCATTTTTGTGTCACTCTTATGGGCCTCACATTGTAAATAGTTCATCTATACTAGGGTGAAGGGTTTGAAGTTCACAGCTTTCTGGTAAATGTCTTTTGCACTGACCTCACCATTCCTTTTATTTCATTAATCTCTAGACATAAAATATAAGTAATCTGAGTACTATCAAAAAAAGCCTGTAATTGATCAGAGGACGTTATGCTGTCAACTTTAAGTTTAGTATTTGGTTGCCAGAGTAAACAAAACACCATCATTGCATTAGTAAGTAATATTATTGGTTTTCTGCTTTTGAAATTCAGTATTAGTACCGGTAGTATGGCCTCTGTGGGAGTGACACTCATGCGGTTTATTTGGTGTATGTTGCCCCATCATTGCAAAATCTGTGGATGTGACAAAAAATACCCTCATATAATTCAGTAGCATTAGTGATGTTTATGGTTCTGAGCTCATTAGGTGAAATGTAAATAACTGTTGTTTCACTTTATGCATTGATTTTTGCTTATCAAATTGAGATTTTGTTGGACATGCTGAAGTTAATTTATACATTAAACATACCCACTAGACTAATATTTTTTTGTCTAAAAAATAAATCACACAGGATGGGATGTTTCATAATGACAATATAGCTAACCAGAATTATATGACATCAGTCAATCATATAAACCATTAGGAGGTCCTTCATATGACTTTTATTTGGCCCAGCCTGTCATATGTCATACGATTCAACAGATTAAAAGTAAATTAAAATATGGTATATTATATATTACATTATAAAATCTAAACATAAACCTCACTATTCCTAAACTGATCAATGTTATGATAAATTATCTTCATAATTCACAGTAATTACCACGAGAAATGAACTTCTTTGACATGCCTTACTGAATTATTTCTTAAGGGTTTTTAGGTCTCAAAGCATCACATTTATTATGAATTGTCTTAGCTTCCTGCCATTTAAATCACTGATAAACAATGTAATTGCTGTGAACAACCTAAATGTTCTACGCTTGTGTTTCATCGTCTCTCCTCCTATTGGCCCAACAAAGACAACAGAAGGGAAAGGTTACCTTTGTAGCAAAATATCCAGTGAAAGGTGATTCAAGTCTTTAACTCTTCAATGCAAAAAGGAAAAACAAACATTGGAAAACCATTCTGCAACAAGATGGAACAAAACCCCAGATATTTTTTTTTTCTGAAATAGGCATGAGTAACATGTGCAGCAGTAAAAGCTCCAACACTGCCGAACAATATATGCAGGTTTCGAACAAACATCTGCTATGAGAGAGGCCTTGCTTATTTTAGTGAACGAATGCCAAACCACATTTACAGCAAACTCAGTTTAGGGATGCTGGTCTTTTATCAAGAATCATTGCCAAGCCAACCTCTTCAGCTGACACAGAATACTCACTGTCCTTCAGCTTGGCTCTTGTTATGGCTGTATTCCCTGATGGCCTGTCACAAGTAAAGAAAGAAATCTTTATTCTGAGGTTGGACTCAAATTTTGGCCTCCTACAGATGACTAGAAACTGAATAATCACCCTTCCAATGTCATGCAAAGATTATTTGAAAAATACTTTAGGAATATAGGAAGAAAGGGAAAAAAATGTAATTTATCACAATGCAGACAACAACTATAACCAGTTCAGATTTAAGCCTCTCTGGAAGCAAAAGCCCATTCTCTAACAGAAATACTATAAGCGTAGATAGTGTGTCCTATGTGTTTGTCTTATCAAAAATATTGTTTCTGGACGGTTTCCAACTTTTCTTGAAGTCGCTGCCAGAGTCAACTTCTCCAAACCTCAAGTATTCTCAAGTGGGCTTACTGCTGCACTGGAAAAAAAAAAGTACAGGGAGGGAATAAAATGGAGTAGCTCTCCTTGTACTGATTCCTTTAACAGATACTGGAATCACGCTTCTTCCCCACCATGTACACAAGTCTTATCCTTAGAAAACCTGTCATCTCCCAATGTGGACTAGCATGAACTCCTCTCCAGCTTTATTTGCTCTGATGTGAGACTAAAAGGAAAATATGATGAATGGTTCAAATGTCTGGGTGATTATGGGGTCACCAGCCAACTAGAAAGAAAAACTCCTTCAAGCTGCCGCCATCACGTCCAGGAGAAAAAGTATCTCATCAGGCAAAAGACAGGACACAGCCTAAGGCTTTTTGTATTAGCTATCTGTTTCAACACAATGAGAGGTCTCATTCTTTGGCACGGGTGTCAGAAGTTCAGCTTTAAACACCGTGACCCATGTTTAACCTTAGGGGAGGGTAGACACGCAGCTGAAGAGGCTTCTTCGTAATTGCTATCACAGGACCATGTGCCTTTCTATTAAGCTTATCAGTAGGAAGGGCAGGGGAAAACAAAACAAAGCAAAAACAAATGTTTGAATGTACACTGCACAAAGATGCTGTAGATAAGTGACACAAAATATTGTGGGGAAACATCTTAGTGATGTAATACCCTCCCCTTTTGGTTGTGGCACATCTTAGGCAGGCAGAGTTTAAGTAAACATCCCCAGCAACACAGAAGTGGCCCTATAAAGCAGTTTTTACTGTCTTCCTAAAGCAGGAACATGTAAATGTCTTATGTTATATATTAGAGAAAAGGTGTGTTTCTGTCTGTGTATTTAGTATTCCTACAGAATAGTATGATCCCTTTGTGTGTTTGAACATAACCTTACATTTGTGAATGCGATCGTTGCTCTGACATCTCCAATTAATTACTTATTGCTCCTATTGTCCTAATTATTGTGAGTCTGTCCCATTTTAGCATTATTAGGAGGACAAATCCACTGTGTTTATCAGTCACAAACCCAATAAAATTTGGATATGTTTATCAAATGGTGCAGCCAAACACAAAACAACAATGTAGGGCTGGGTAATTAACAGAAACAATAATATGAAAGACCTCTGCTGGCTCCTTTTGACGTGAAGGAGCGACGACTCCTCCCGGGTAACTGAGCTCCTCACCCGATCTCAAAGGGTGCGCCCAGACACCCTTTGAAGGAAACTCATTTGGGCTGAGGTGGCTCNCCCGGGTAACTGAGCTCCTCACCCGATCTCAAAGGGTGCGCCCAGACACCCTTTGAAGGAAACTCATTTGGGCTGAGGTGGCTCGATATGTTCCGGATCTCTCCTGGTCGCCTCAGGAGATGTTCCAGGCATGTCCTATTGGGAGGATGCCTCATGGAAGGCCCAGGACACGCTGGAGGGACTATTACCCCATTTACATCACCCTTGAAAAACTGTGCCGAGACCGGTCCGAGCTCAGTAACTGAGATAACTTATCGTGTGTAAATGGAAAGCAAACTAAACTGAATCGAGCCAGACACAACCGAACCGAGATAACTGCAGACCAGTACCAGAGGTGGGCTCGGCTCGGTTTTTCCCTGGCTCGGTTCTCTGATAACAAGAGCGCTTGAGCAGAACGCGTCATCTCTGTCTGGCTGCACATCCCAATTCAACCTCAGACCTCAGGGTCTGTCGCTGTTTCCGGTGTCTGTAAACCCGGAGTAGACGATCATTTGTCTGATCCACGTCCCAAAAGCCAACTTTCTCAAGTAAATCCACAAAAGGTTGCCGTCTTCATCCGACCCTCCACAAACACTGAAGTACAGCAATAATAATCAAGCATAACTTTCTGAATGTGACGGGCGCCGCCATTTTGATTTGATTGATTCCCTCCTTCTTTTTCTTGTGTTTTATGGCGGTTGGCAAATTACTTTTGGTGCATTACCGCCACCAACTGCTTGATTTCCTCCTTCAATACTGGCAGTAATACCGCAAATTGTCACTAAGAGGTGAGGAGTCGAGGAACCGAGATAGCGTGATGTGTAAACGGTCGTCAGAACCGAGCTCGGCCTGGTTAACTGATCCGAGCTCGGACCGGTCTCGGCATGGATCGGTTTTTCAAGGGTAGTATAAATGGGGTATATGTCTCTGATATGGTCTGGTGTCGCCTCGGGGTTCTTCCAGAGCAGCTGGAGGAGGTGTCAGGGGATCGGGAAGTCTGGGCATCTCTCCTTAGACTGCTGCCCCGCAACCCGGCCCTGGTTAAAACGGAAGAAAATGGATGGATGGATATCAAAGACCAGCGCTGTTTATGACGCTGTCAACATAACTTTCTCTTAACTTCCCTGAGCATATGAGCATTTATACTGATGCCTTTGGTTAAATGTAATAAAATGTAGAATTAATTCCTCNTCTTAACTTCCCTGAGCATATGAGCATTTATACTGATGCCTTTGGTTAAATGTAATAAAATGTAGAATTAATTCCTCCTTCTATTAAATAGTACGCAATAATAGGTGCATTTCTATTAACCGTAAAAATTGGGCAAATTTCAATTCCCAAAGTAAATTTTCTAAATGGAAACACTGCAATTTGGGAAAAAAAACTCACATTTTTACTCTTGGATTCGTTGTTTTTTTTTTTTTTTTGTATCAAAATTATTATATTTCGCAACAACCACAATGGGAACACTTTTTTCGCATCATACAAGTCACATGATCTGCAGCTGGATCTTACTGCCCTATAAAAAATGAAAAAGAAGAGGATGATAGCGCCCTCTAGAGCTGTGGCTGAATTATGGATATATCTCATGTGCTTACATTGCTTTTGAAAAAAAGGTTTCCTATTAAACTTTGATTGGAATTTTTTTTTACTTCTTTAGATAGTTAGCTGAAAATGCCAGTGAAATAAGCATTTTATACATTTCCAGTCTCACCCTGCCACATCATCAAATCTCACATCATTACATCTTACACGCCTTTACATGAGGAGATTTGAATGGTTTTAGCCATATCAAGATATTACACAGTGTGCTTAGATCAAGGGCAAACTAAATGCACAGTTACAGAGTTATCTGGGTTATCTGTGTACTCCCATTTCATAAAGCAATGATTTTTTTCAGCACTTTATTAACACTTGGCAAGCATAAGGCTTGCCAAACCACATGTGTGTCATTTATCAATGTAGAAAACATCAACAGTGGTAAACCTTCCCGGAAGTGGGCTGCCCACCTGATATAATCAAAGGTCCATTCACAATTCAAACAGGAAGTCACAAAATTACTCAGAAGATTTCAAGCACTCCAGAGCTAGTTAGTTCATGGCCAAATGTACATCCATCACAAGTGAAAATAAAAGCGGTGATATGACACACATCAGCCAAAAAACATCTTGTTTGTCGCCTTGCATCAGGTGTAAAACTAACATTGTAACTTTTTTATAGGGCCTCCTTTTTTTACATATGGTGATGTACATTTGGATTGTTACTCACCTCAGCATATGTGTCATTTTATAACTGTTGTATAAAAACTTTTGAGGATCTTAAACAAAGTGGGAGAAATCTGAAAAGAGCATCCATGTTTTTAGTAGCACTATATGTATAAAAATGGATGTGGTTTTAAAGGTCCCTTTTTAATCTACATTTGAAAATTAATAGTATTAAAAGTGAGGCCCCTAAAGCATGCTGTTGCTGTGAAAAAAGACTCATAATGGTAAATGGAGGAACAAAACAACCATCTACTGGTTGTGGCAGATTGTGTGATAATCGCCCGACTTCCGAGGAATGCCAGTTGACTGGTGCCAGTCTACAAAGCAATCCTCTTTGAACTGGTCAACATACAGATGCAAAACCTCTAGACGTTTTGCAGATAGATTTACACCTAAAATCCATCCACTGAGTCTTAAGGGGCTCAGATTGAGTCAGTAAAAAAAAAAAAAAAATTGTCTGGTAAATGCAGACACTAAAGCCAGGCATACACTGTACAGTTTATTTGCTCTGTTCGGGCTGAGTCTCAAGTCGTGCAAGAATCTTTTGATCAGGCAGACTTTCAGCCTCATCGTGTATCGTGCTTTGTAGTGTACAGGGGGTAACAAGGGGAGATCGGCCTCTCACGACCACCACCCAATCAGGAATCGTAACGTCAGGAGAAAATCAAACATGTTTGAAATTCAGTCTGCCGACATAAGGTCGCATGTGAGCGGCGGGTCGCACAGTGTGAGAATGTACATCGTGAAGTGTGAACTTTGAAACCCCGCGGTTTCGTCTTACAGTTTGAGCTGTAGCTGCGTGCACCGATTGAAAACATTGCACATTGTATACCCAGCTTAACAGATCAGCTGCTTTGTTTAGCTCTTAGCTTAGCCATGTATGTTTGGATGCTCAGTGTTAGTGAGCAGAAAGATGGTGCCTGCTAGAGGGTGGGTTCAGATGGGAGGTTGTTTTTGTTCCCCCAAATGACGTCACCAAGGGAAGAATTTTTAAAGAGACCCTGTTGAGCAGAGGTGGAGCAAGGCAGTAAGAGAGGACTATTACAAAGTGTTAAGCAAAAAGTAGTTTATTTAATTATACTAAAAGTGCACTAATTTCGTACTTAAAATCAGGCAGTGCATTTAGTTTTTCTTCTTCTATAGTATAGTATAATCAAGTGTACTTAATTAGACTATTGTTTACTTCATTGTTTACTTAAGTAAACTTGAAGTATACTTTAGTAAACTTAAAAATGTCCCAATTTAGTTTGAAGAAGTTTACTTTAGTAATACTTCAAATACACTAAAAGTGCATTGTTCGGTATACTTTCTAAACTTCACTTAAGTATACTACTTCTTGCTAAGGGATATAAAACAAATTTTTCATAATATTGGACATTTAAGTCTAAAACCTCAGGTGGTTACTGGTTTCTAAAAACAAATAAAAATAAAAACTTGGAGAAAAAAATAAAACAGCATTTATGCTTTCAGAAAAGTATTGAGCTCTTGGTTTCAGATGGCTAACACTCAAGTGCTTGGTCAGTACCGACGGCGCTTACTGTGCAAACATTCCACATCCGGATGGGTGTAGCGTGGAAATACTGTCATTGAAAAATGAGAAAACATACATGAACACCTGCTCAAAACAAATACAAAGGGTTATGTGTTCCTAATTTCCATTGTCCCCCTAAAATCCAAATGTGTTCATCTTTTATATTCTGCAAGTCTGTTAGGTATCTCGTTTGATATATATTGATATTGATATTTTACAAATTTGCCTTAATTTTACCCCTTATATTAATTATTTTTGTTTATTTTGGTTAATTTTTTGTTTGCTTGTTTCATTCAGAGTGTTTCCTATTTTTCTTAATGTCAGAGCACAAATTAGCCACTGTATACTTGCTTCTTTTTTTGTTCAATGTTGTGTGACATCTTTCTTCTGCTCTTTGTGTTAATAACTTGTACTCTCTGTGTTGTATTTTATGAGTCATTTTTCCTCTCTTCAAACAGCACAAAAACAGACAGCTGTACTTTGGATGTGGTTGTGTTTGAGTCTTTATGTACACATCTTGCTGGTAATGTTTTGGTGAACATGTGCTCATGGTCCGACCATGTGCTGTGATGTTTGATGTGGTGTGCTTGTTTATTTCAATGTCTGTGTGAGTGGGAGTGTATGAGACAGGTATCATGATAAGACTGCTGTATTTCCTTAGCAGGCTTTTTTCACAGCAAGGATAATAAAGAAAAAAAAAATCCAGACGGCCCCAGCTGTTTGACTTCTGACATTTTATATATGTACTTGCTGAACATATTGCATAGATAATGCATTTCTTTTACAACATTTTATATTAATTCACCTTTTGATGAGCTGAAAATCTGATTTGGTAAACGGGCTTTTAAAAGTATTTATACCCTGAATGCAGCCATAATATTCTCATGGCTGCAGTGACAGTTGGCACATTTGACACAAAGCAACTATCCCATACCAGCTCTCAAATCTAAGTGATGTCTGAAGAGGGAAAACCAACACACCATCCCATCTTCTTGTTGCTAGGCAGAGCTTTTTCCTCAATACCCCTCTTTTTATCCTCTTTGGCTAAATCTGAAATGGGTCAGTGCCTCTGCATGATGGACTCACAGGGCTAAAAGTCTTTGCCAGACACAGGAGAAGTCCACTGCTAATTGCTCTCAGCGAATCCCCATCTTTCCCACCCCCGAATAGGTTTTCATTTGAATTTGAATAGAAGTAGCTAGCTGGTGCTGAGAGTGTAAGGTACACAAATGACTGTCACTGGGAATTGATAACAGTGTGCTACAGAGACTGTGCACACTTGTCCCCTAAATAAGGACTGTTGGCTTTCTGGCTCTGCATAACTAACCGCGTGTTTGCACTAGCATAAGCGCTATATTGATGTACACATGGCTGAAGTAGGAGTAGTTGGAGTTGAATGACAGATCCTTTAGCATAAGCATTTTGTCAAAAGGATTTATCTCCAGTTGACTTTCTTATGTTGTCAAGGCAAATATGAAGGAAAAGAAATGCTACCAAGTCCTCATGTGCAGCAGTAAAGTTAATACACACAAAAAAAAGACCTGAAAGACACTGCGACAGACGCTCCAGGTCTGTTCTGATGGATGGACAGACAGCTGAACAAATTGCTAGGCCTCCCCCTCCCTGTAGTTCACTTGTTCCTTCTCTATAGAGGCAAAGGTCCTGGTCCGTGTCCCCCTCTTCTTCCAATGCCACTAGTGGTTAATTGAGCCCCTGCCAGGCCTCGCCCCTTTATTGCCTCCATTTGTCAAAGCCTCCAGTCTTGAATGGTGCCAGAGAGCTTGTACAAATGAAGAGGCTCCTCGCTTCTCCACATCTCTCCCGCTTTATCAGTCTCTTCATCCCACAGAGCAAACAGATCTGGCCCAGGTCAGCTCAGGGCAAACAGTGCTTTGACAAAGGCAGGGACACAGTGAGGGGACCTGGACAGGTGGTTTTTCAGTCATCCCCAAACCCAGCAGCTGATACAAACAATTTATAAGTTTGCTAAAGTGACTCAGAGAGCAACATAGAGACAACGCTACACATTAAACATATCACTGCTTATGGAGTGTCATAGGTTAATTGTGAATTAACCCAGACGGCTAAGCTTGAGACAGGTGTACATAGGAAGGTATTGTGTGGCGCCACAGTCTGCTCAGCGTGGATCTGTCATCAGCACATGTGCCACTGCCATCCTGCAACCTGCAAACTGCAGATAAGAGCAGCCTTTCAGCCAACAGCTATTCACTATAGCCATCATTGTTTGCCAAAAGTAGAGACAGACCTGTAACGTATAGAGAAAGACATGGCGGGAGGCCCGGGTTTCTTACTGGCAACAGAAAGTACAATAAATAAAAAAGGGAGAATGACGGTGAAGCAAACAACAAAAGGAAAAAGGCAGGGCTATGGTGCAGCGTGGACACAAAGAACACAGGAGGCTGTTGTCTTTAATATGTGGGTTAGCTGCCAAAAGCAGCCTGTCCTAGAAGCACAAAACTGGTTTGATGAGCTTTACAACATTTGCTGTGTTTTGCTATTTTTTTTACTTTATAACATTGGAAGAACAGTTAATGTCTTCACATATGTCATCAATAAATATTTTTTATTGGATTACAAACAAGATATGAAGCAACTGCAGTTTTATATCCATTTAAGAGGTCCTGAGGCAACCCTGAATGTATTTTTAGTATCACTAAAACAGCAGGGGTTGGTGTCAAATTATTTTCTAGTGTTCTTTTCACTAAATGGTAAACTGTGGCTGAGTTAGCCATGTTATTGTAGGGATTTCACCTATTCTAAAAGGAGCTTATACTCATTTCTTTCTGTACATCCTTCCTTTCGGTAGAGTTAATGTAGATCAAAAATAAGAGATTGTGTTTCTTTATACACAGAAGTCAGATTTCAGGCAAAACAAAAACAATAATTAACTCTTGTTTTTCAGTTAATAGGGAAATCTTTTTGCATCTCTGATTTTGAGCTTTGAGCATTTTTGGGGGTGAAATGATGAAGTAACCCAGCTGCTATAAATGTAATAAAATAGAAGCAAGCTGGTTGATATTAAGGGAAACATCATCTGGCGCTCAGCTTCCCACGTGGTAGATTAAAGCTCCTTCTGTAATGCATGAGACATTGCGTCACATGAGCCTGAGTTTTCCATGGATGACCCACCCGCAGAGCTTTTCAAGTTCAAGGTCAATCCTGAGATCCAGAAAGGTCATGACCAAGTGTAAGTTAAAACGTCAAACTGGTCAAAACTGGTGAGACACTTTAAATGATGCAGATATTTACAATAAGAAAACGTGGTTAACCAATAAAACATTTATTAAAACACGGTTATCTTTGTATTGTTCCTTCTGGAATGTTATTTTCATTATCACTTTTCTTTTAATCATTGTTTTCCTGGTCAAGCTTTGTTACTGTTTTTTTTACCATGCTTGTTGTAATCACAAAGTTACAGGTTTGTCTTTGTTCCTCTGTTTGTGCAATTAGATTAGAGAAATTGTGTTATTGTATGTATGCGCTTCAATGTTTGTTTACGTATACGTCAGCCATACACACCAGGGTGCCGCACCCTGGCGCAGTGGTCTTTGTTTAAAGCGTAGAACCATGAGCCAGGGGGCCTGTGGGAACGAGCCAAGCTCCTCTCCTTTCTCTCCCACGCTTTCACACTCATCCCATCCTGTGTGTGTCTGCCTCACCCCTAGTGATGGGGAGGTGGGGTGCAGTGAACATTGCTGTGGAAAAAGTCACACACGCATGTGTAAGGGTCAACAGACCCTGAGAAAACAGAGTTGCGTGTGACTTTAAGTAGACATAGTGCAGAAAATAAGAACTAGAAACTATACATAGATGTTAGAGTTTAATGTGGGCCGTGGGGGGAGGGGTAGATTTAACAGCTTTGTGCCTTTTTTAAGACTTTTTTTTACAAGTCTCATAGTCAGTATTAAATCTAGTAAGAAAATGTAAAAGAAGCAGGGGTCTAACACATCCAAGTTGTGTGGTGAGGGGATGTGCCACATCTGGTTTATGAGAACAAAATTTAACTTCTGTTGATTTTTTTTCTTTTTACAAATAAATGCTTAAAAAAAAACAATGATTGTGCATTAAAGAACCCATTACCAAAGTAAAATGCTCTAGTCCGGGTTTTGTCCATATTTTGTCTTATTCATGATGACTAATTCTCTGGTGGTCTAATGCAAAAGAAAAAAACCAAAAAAAAAAACAAGGTTAAAGTGCTTAATGTTTGAATCTTGTTTGTCACTCTCTTGTTTTTTCTTTTTTTCTGAAAAATTTGCACAATAACCAATTAAAATGTATTGTTGTTATAAGCATCAACACAGCAGTATCAATAATACATATAGCAGAGGATAATGTACCTTTATGTTCAAGGGCTTGTAGTAATACCTTTAATTTACCCCTGTAGGCCATGCTCTAAGGAAACAGACTGCTATTTATATGACAGACTTAACTTTCAAAAGAAAAGTGGTTGAATTTTAATATCTATCATAACATCCCTAAAATGATAAGTTTTAGAACTTGAATCTCAGAGCCCAAAGTGCTATATGTAGATATTTCCCTGTCTCCCCACAGTTGACATAAATAAAGAGGTGACCAATAGTTAGGAATGCCACCCATCTCTAAAAATATAGAATTTTCTTTTATTTGGCACTTAAAAATTGCATCCTGTGTTGAACCGATAACAGATGCAATTTGTTCAGTATTTTCATAAATGATACGCACATCTGTGATTCACGCATAAACACAAACGAATTGAATAAAAATTAACAAAATAACTAAAGCAAACTGCTTTGTTCTGGTGAGTTCCTCAGCAGGATCTCCTCAGCCCTGAATTAGCTGCTGTCATGGCTGCCTAGAGACTGATTCCCCTCACTTACAACCCTCTCTGTAACCCGCATCATTCCCGATTCTCCCCTACTTCCATAGCAGGAAAAGCTTTCAGAAATACTGATGTGAGTGGGAAGAAGTAAGTCCCAGGCTTAACGGTGTCGTTGGGTATAAGTACCAGGAAAATGATAAAATAAATCTTACTCTCAGGGAGTATTTACAGCTCTGCAGAGCAGGCTGTTTATGGCCCAGGAGTCGACAGAACAGAAAAACTACAGATACATGAGAATGCAGAATCCTAAGTATAAGTCCTTCATACCCTGACCATCTCCTGAGAATAATATAAAGTATTATAATTATTGGGGTTTTATTTATTATTTCATTTCCTTAATTATTTTGTATATTAGCCAATATAAAAACCCATTTGAAGGGTATATCATGCTAATCAAAGTACAAAAATAGTACAAGCAAACTTTGTTAGAAAAAGATCTTTTTTAATGTTTTCTTGTTTTAAAATGTGTTTTTAGCTTGTTCTCTGTATTTTATTGTTTTATTTTAAAGAATCTGTATTCAGAGAATGGAAACATATCAACTAAGTTTGATGCCAAAAGTAGGCAGATGAGTTTTCTGCTTTTTTTGTAGCTCTTATAGAGCAGATGCTTGTGAGCATTTTGTGCAGACAATATTCAATAAATAGATAGATAAAAATCATATACAGTGTTGAAAATGTAAATTTACAGTGAATTATTGGCAGCTAAATTAACTGGTATTTTACTGTTCTTTTACAGTATGCAGTTTATTTACTTTCACATCAAGCTGCCATCAAAATAAATGACTGTATTTACAGTGTACATTTACGGTAAAATGCTTCTGTAGCTGCCAGTATCATGCTGTAAATTCACAGCATTATTCATTGTTTGTAGCATTTAAATATTTCTTAATTACACACTTCAAACCAACTTGCCTCCGTTGGATGCTAGTGCCCTCAGGTAGATCATACAGTACACATTTATCATAAAGTGCAATAGTTAAATGAGCAACAACCAAGTCATGTGTATAGGCCTGTTTTCTATATGATTTTAAATGCTGCAATTATTTACACTAAATTCAGTTCATTCATGTTTTTTCTTAATCATCTCTTTACTAAAAGCAGCAGAATAAAATAAAACATACTGCTAAGACCCAAGCCAAATTTACAGTCAGGGGGACCCAGGCAATGAACATCCATTTACTCTATTTATGAAAAGTGGCAACTCTATTAAAAGGCCTTTGCAACCTTTGGTGGCTATAGGAGTGTTAATTCATCAGTGGATATAGGTGTTCTGGAGCAAAAACATGTTTAAAACATGCAGTATTTTAAACCTGTGGACGTGAGGTGGACAAGAGCGGCGAAACAGTGGTTCCTGAAGAAACTGACGTCCAATTATGTATACAACCCTTAGCAAGGTTTCATTGATTAGTGATCCTGGTTGTAATATTAACTGTGTACTATATTTATTGTGGACTTGCTGTATATTTTGCATAAGATACACTATAACCACAAAACAGGCTTAAATTGGAAGTGGCCTTGTTGCCTTCAAATTTAAGCCTGTTTTGTGGTTGCCATGACCTTGATGACTAACAATTTACACAGGCAGATACAGTATATCATGATTAAAAGTTAAGGTCACTATAATTTTCCACCAGACTGTTTCTACCATTGAGTCCTTTGAAATAAGTTTCACAGCTGGTATGGACAGCAGAGTAAAGTAGTACTTTCCCTTGCTGCTGTGATAGCTGACAGAAGCGCATCTCATTTTTCCCTTGCTTTGAATAAAAAAACACATTAGGAGATTTTAAAATATGGAAAACTCAGACAATCGTGGAAAGCAATCAGTGGGAGCTAGACACATTACTCAGATTTAGTTAATTCTCTTTACCTGCAAAAATGCTAAAAGCATTATCCCATAAGCATCTGACTGTCTCCTAGTTTCCTGAACAAATAGATGACGAATTAACCATCTTATATCAACTCTTTAGCCTCCTAGTGATAATCTATAAAAATCACAGTTGCACACAAAAACACACACACTTTTGTGAACTTGTACTTGTTACAAAGTGAGGACATGTTTTTTCACATTTTACTAATAAAGTGAGGACTTTCATGTTGGCTTAGGTTTAGAACTAAATTATGGTTTAGGTTAAGGTTTGGATTAGGTATGTAGCAGTAAGTCTTATGGTTAGGCTGTAGAAAAGTTAAAATATGAATAAGTCAGTGGGAGTGTATGCAAGGTTCTCACATTGTGTTTAAAACACAGATTCACACAAACTCACCTGTTTACAATCAAACAGAGAATTTGCTTATAGTTACACACTATGCACACAGTTAATACCACTTAAGTATATACATAGTTTTTTCTTCTGGCGTTTTATATTACTACAAATGTTATGAATTCTGTCTCCATATTATTTCTGCCTTCTGAGCCGGGATACTCTGCAAAATACTATTATGGTTTCATAATGAAAATAAAGCATTTTAGTTCTTCCATGAAAGTAGGAGATTGAATTTAGAAATAAATAATTGGCTTATCATTGGCACACACATGACAATAATAATGGCTGGATTCCTCAAGGATTAAATAAATAACTGTTATTTCTGCAGCTTCACAGCTCAGTGTTTCACAATGTCTTGGGGTGTGTCCCAATTTAGGGGGTGCATCCTCTGAAGGCCACATTTGTTGATTGATTGCTTTCAAGCACAGCGTTGTGAAAGATGCATCTCAGGCAGCAATGGCCGAAGAGTGGGTCAAACATTTTTTATAAAAGTTTAAATAATCCACTTAATTTAAACAAGATATATATGTATATGGAATGGCGACCTGTCCGGGGTGTACCCCGCCTCTCGCCCGTGGACAGCTGGAGAAAGGCACCAGCACCCCTCGCAACCCCACATGGGATTAAGCGTGTCATCAGAAAATGGATGGATGGATGGATATATATAATCTGGATAAAGGATATTGAAGAAGCTTGGCAACCAAAATTAATTACATTTGGTGAGCGCTACAACACCCCAATTCACAGCTGATCACTACAGGCCTTCATTGTTTTTCAAGATCTTTAAGCCTCTGAATTGGGAGATACCAACAGCTGCTAAGCAGCAGAAATTATGCTGGTGATGCATTTGGTTTCATACTACTGCCAGCTGCTGTATTGGAGGTAAATCACGATTTTCTTTACAACTTCCGCTTATGCTCTTAGACTGATATAAAACCCTAATACATTGATACTTATGTATATAACAGTGTCATACAATGTTTTTCTAGTATCATAGGTCTATATTGGTCCAAACCTTCCTGAGACAATGAAGTGAGAGGTTTCTCCTGTAAAGACTGAGAAGGCTTTGTTGTTCCGATTTGACATATTGGGGTCTTTCTTTATAAACTCTATTCACGTAGCATCTAAACTAGTGTACTGAGGAATTCCCATTAAACCTTGCCAGTGTTGTATTTCCCCCCCATTCTCAAGCTGGCAGCGCTCAGTGATCTCCATGCAGTCGGTGCCATCTGGCCGGCTCTGGCTCAGTTAAAGAGCCCATTCTAGGGGTTAACCAAGCAACAGAAGCAGAGCAATGGGAGCAGTGCAGACCAAGGCAGGCAGATCACACCCAGGCCAGGGGGCTTTGAAGCCCCTCACCTTAGTCCAAAGACAGGGGGACTTGGCCAGCCAACCAGAGCAAGGCCTTTATCAGAGAGCCCAGGCACAATTGTGGTTTGCCGTGTGGGAGTTGGGGGAGTTAACTCTTTGTATAGATGAATGAATGAATAGAGGAGGAGGGCTGAAACACTAGCATATCCCCCTCCTCATCTTCATTCTGCATGCTGGATATCTGTATGTTTTAGCCTCACCATCTCAGGGGCCCCAGGGGCCCCTATCTATGGACAGACCGACAGATACCATCAATTACTAAGGCCAGCCCCTGGGCACCATATGGTCAGTGGTTGTATAGGAAAGCAGCCTGTGGAGTTCAATGCACCAAGCTTTGATATGTTGTGAGCTCACAGGCAGAGATGCTGCACAGAGAGAGCGTTTGGTTGTGTGTGCTATTTAATGTAAGTTTGGCCATAGTAACAGAACTGACTGTGACACAATGTCAGGACTGGGTTACTATGATTAGTTACACTTTGCTATACTGTGCCCTTTAAAAACTTTTTTATTAAATAAATTATAGCTTTCAGTTCTTTGGTCTGTTATAGTCTGCTTGTTTCACAGAGGCTGCTTGATGGTTGAAGTCATGCCTGCTATTAGTTCTATGTTCAGTTTTTAATAAACTGACAAATAATATAGGATATTGGAATTTAAAATGTTAAAATGAAAAAAAAAAACACAATAGTCTAACAAATACATCTTTCCTTTATTGAAAAAGTGTAAAAACAAATCAGAAATAAACAATTCTACCACAATTATACTATTGCTGCATATGGTTGGATGAATGAATAAACAAATGAGTGAGTAAATGAATGAATGAATGAATGAGTGAATTAACAAATGAATGAGTGAATGAATTAAAAAGTTAATTAATTATTGAATTAAATAATGAATTTAAGGGAGTTTGTATGAAAAGGGCATTGTTAAATTGCCAATAAGTAATTGCAAGAAATAATATAATGTCTCTTTGTTTATTAGTTTTACCGAAAAGCTTATGGGAATTAATGTGCACTCTTCGTGTCCTGGATTACTTGTGAAATCTTTATATTCTATCAGATTCATACCTGCTTTGGAATTTTAAATGATGATGAAAGCTAAATTTGGGTCTTAAAGCAGTTTAGTGATGACTGAGAGAAGAGAAAAAAATTTCTGAATTCAAATTTTTAACTGAACCGTCAATGACTGATGACAAAAAGGGAGAACTGTGTGTTTGTGGTCACAAGCTAATGTCTGTTTAAAGTACATGTGAAATTGAAGCTCCTGTGCACCATTTACAGTAGAGGAATGTTGGAGATATTTCAACAAATTCTATTTTGGTGCCGTTTTTGTCTAGCAATAGATAATTGTTATTCTGTAACTTTAAAACACTCATATTTAACACAATGCTGTCCAATTGACCATCTTTTGCTTTGGTGCTCCACCAACCCGCTTCAGAAGCCCACAGAAATCCAACTAAATGCTGGTGTGAGTGAGGCCATTGCAGTGTCTGTACATACTCAATAAGTAAATTTATATCACTGTATCTGGCACAGTAGTGCTCTACAATATTTTAGGGGAGCAAAAGAATGAAAATCAATATTATTAGTGAGTACAGAGCTAAAAATTAGTGCGTCTGAACCACTGGGATTCATTTTTCAGCAGCAAAGCTGTCATCCCCATATGACAGCCAATTAATATACATAATCAGGCACCTGTGAAGCAGATGTTCTATTATTTTTTCCAGAATAAAAATCTCCACAGTGCAAAAGTGACAATAAAGAAGTTTTCATCATGCAAAAGCTTCTTGGAAAGAAGGGTCTTCTTAAATACACTACAATTTAATCCAATTAGACATGTCTGCAAGAAATTAAACTGCAAGAGGAACAAAAAAAATAAAAAAAATCCTGTGCTCACTGGTTTACCTTCGCTCACTACATGACCATTAACAAAAAACACATTGCCTCATGACTTGGGAGAGAGTGAGAGATGTTTCTGTTTGATATATAATGTGAGAAAGAGCCAACAGCAAAACAAGGAAACATCTGGGCGATTAATCTTTTGGAAGGGAGAAAAACAGGGAGGCATATAGTACCAGCCAGATTGGAGGGACACACACGCACACACACACACATATCTGAGCACACTCACTCCAAAAAGCCTACGCAAATATGCACTAGCAAACAGCTGGAGGCCAGAGATAGTGCAAGGTTTGAATCATAAACTTCATTATCCCCAAACCCTCTTTGATTATGGACTTTCTTGCCTTATTTACCAATTATTGGTTCAAGTTTTTAATTCAGTTTTTCCATTTCAACGTCAACTAAGCATTTTTTTTTTTCATTTCGGCCACAACCCATTGCTCTTTTACAGGGAACACATATGCTCTTCACATTCATTCACTGAACACACATTCACACTTTAAAAAGATGCCCAGGACAACCACAGCAGTTATGCTGCCTGCCACTACTTAACTCCAACAGAGCAGCTGTGGGTGAAGCACCTTGCCTAAAGGAAGGAAAGTGTTACTCATTTACTTTCCTCAACCGAAATTGTGCCTGTCTTAATACTTTAACCACAGGCATACTCATCATGAGTGGGTCACTGTAACCTTGAGGCTACTGCACTCATAATAACTTAAAAGCATGATGTCACAACACTGCTTTGTCATTTAATGCCATGGAAATACTTCAAACTGTTAATAATATGTAATAAAAAGTGTGTTTTTTCTATTTAATCCTTCAAACTTTAATAACCATCATTACATTTTAAAGACTTTTTGTAAAAAAAAATATATATAATAATAATTACAAAACAAAATTGGATTTGCAAAAACATTTATCATCAGTATGCTGTCTAACTATAATATGTAATGTTAATTTAACTTCAGGCTGATGTATCCTTAAGAAACAAAAAATACTCTTTAGTGAAAGTTAGCTAATAGGATAAAGCATAACCTTATAATGTAGTCATATATTTTATCCAGATTTTTTTTGCTGATTGTTCAATGAGAAGTAATTTCAATAATAATAGTTATGAAGAATGACTTATCAAGACACCCTTAACACCACTCATATCAATCAATCAATCAATCAATCAATCAATCAATCAATCAATCAATCAATCAATCAATCAATCAATCAATCAATCAATCAACCAATCAATCAATCAATCAATCAATCAATTTATTGTCAACTACAATTTACATTGTAATCGAGATTTAGGTTTCAGTACAAACCGTTCATCACATACATCACATATATACTAATGTCCTGATATCTCACAGGATTTTTGTGACTTAAAACAACAAGAACTCACATCATTGAATATCTTGCCACGTATTTGTTTCATTCAAATGGAGTAAAGTGACTACAGTGCTCCACAAAGACAGGGTTGCTTTCCGCTTTAGGCCACAAACGCTAAGTTCAGAGTTATTTAAAGTAAGAAGAACTAAATTGAACATCAATAAAACTTCAAAAGCCACTGTATCACAATATTTTATACAACACAAATATATATATATATATATATATATATATATATATATATATATATATATATATATATATATATATATTTACCCACGGTTGACACTACTGGAGCTGCAGGTAACTTCAGCCACCAGCCAAGCCGGGACGGAGGCGTCCAGAAACGGGAACAGGCTGTATTCAGCGCTGTACTGGTGATTCTGTAACATTGTTTACTACTAAACTACTGCACATATTTTACGACAACAACAAGCACCATGTCAAGCAAGTATTGTGTTATTACTACTGAAATATTTAGCTTTTTGTTAACTATTTAGAAATAGCTTTTGGTTGTCATTACGTTTATGATTTTAGATTAAAAAATAAATAAATCCAAAGGTGTGTTTTAGGTGTTACTGCTTAGTTACGAATACATTATACTCTGTAAGATATGATTGTACCTTACCATCTCAATAAATCTGAACATTTTAAAAAGTGTACTAAATTCCTAAAAAATGTAAAGCTCATATTTATATGATTATTTCACAATTAGTGAAATATTTGGAAAACCCTCTTAATCTTTAACATAATTGGCTTTGCCAGACAGCCCTCTTAAGGCTTCAGGTATTCTACACAGTGCACCTATTTCTAGCATACGTTTTTATTCCTCTCAACTTTCCACTAACACTTCTGAAAACACAAAATAAAAACCTTTTAGGACTAATTTTACAACACAATACTTTAACTTTTATTTAGCAATATCCTTATCAAGCACCACTGCTCTCAAGTTGAATAATTGGATACTCTACCCATTGCGATTCCCTTCAAGGATGGAAAACAAGCTTTTTTTTTAAAGCAAAATTGCACCAGATAGAGTGAAAGTTAAAGCTTATGTTAAAGTAAGCGTTCTTGTTCTAAGGAAGATGATAAGACCGATTCAATAATAGCTGTAACAGATCATTTGGACCCTCCAGTCTGTTTAGATAGCAGTGGACATCTTCCTAATAACTAGATAAAAGTATGCTTTATTGTTTGCCTTTTATGAAAAATAGCAGTTTTCTTGGGGATATAGTGAGCTGATGGGCCTTTTTGCAGAGTTCATCACATTTTTCTTAAAAGTTTTGTTTTTAATCTAAAGCAGTGGCATGATATTTGCAGGATTGCACCCTCAGAATAATACCGTTAGTGGGTACCTTTTATTAGACTCAACTCTAGATACAGTCGGAAAAAAAACATTACACCATCCTTTAATTTCTTGTTCTGAAGACAGATTACCTAAAAAAATACAAGAAAAAGGTTGCTACAATATTTGTTTTTGTATAGCTGTATGAATGTGTATGCAGCGCATTTTTATAATGTATCATATTCATAAAAATGTACCTAGATTTATTTTAGGTTAAAATGTACTCCTGTACAGTGCCTCTCTGGCCCTGGGCTGTGAATGCTCCAGGCGGGGCACTGCTGTTTACTTTAGCTGAAGCTGACTTATGACTTATCCCTGACTTATCCTTGCAGCCTGTAACAGTAACAAGCTGCAGGGATAACCCCTAGAAAGGAAACCCTGTAGTCTGTTACTATAGTAACACTGCTTCACCTGACAATTCAGATACAGAAAGGGAGCGGACATCTGGTATGCTGAGTGTGCTAAACTCTCAAGGAGGTCCTAATACCTCCTCCCACCCTCAAAAAAGTACTCGCTGCAGGTGTCCAGCAATAGGAACTCACAAAGATGACATGACTAGACCACACACACACACACACACACACATATATATATACAAAAGCTGTAAACATGAGTGACGTTAAAGCTCAAAGAGCATGTAGGCCGTCTCACGCACAATTGATTCTGTGATAGTGTGACGAGCCCATATTGCCACCATCTGTTGCTTAGCCTGCAGCAATTTGTCATGTAAATCACTTCTAGCTTTATATCTGCAGCAGTTAAAGATTGCAAATAAAGAACAATGGACTATTAAAATACTAGCACTTAAAACTTATCAGTTCCCATTTGCATACATTTAAATAAATACTGAAGAAACATCCCAATAACACAAGTTGGTTCAAACCACTTTTAGCAGCCAATGAGATTCAGTTTAAGTGATTTTAGTTTTAACACAAAGCAAAGGAAGAGACAATGCTCTCAGAGACACAGCAGCACAGTATTTATATGTCTTTGACCAGAGATTAATAGAAAGAAAGCTCCTCTATCTCCCCTGCAAAGACACATGCACATGTAAACATACTCATTGCTGGCAGATCTCCCAGCTACAGTCCCAGCCCAGATCCCATTGCCCATTGTGCTGGGGTTTTCCCACTCAGACATACTGGCATTTTCAGGGGCCCACTAGCCTCATATGAACTCTCCTCCGTGACCAGAACACACTTATAGAAATGCCCAAAAACACACTCTTTCTCTGTCACATACACACACATAGCTGCATGCATTGCAGTGTCCTAAAAAGGGCTTACATGAAGCGTAATTAGAAAAAGCACCTAAGAAAACAAATGAACACAGACAGGAAGTGCAGTCAGTGGCTCTTGGCTGCCAGTTCAAACCTCTGCTGTTTGTCATTAGAGCAGATCCTTCATGAATGTCCAGTTCTGTGCATGAATGATGACAGACAGGCATCTGTAATCCATGTGGGTGTGTATATATAGAAAATGTGATTGTGAATATTACTGCAGGGTGTGACCTGTTTCAAAGAAAAGGGACTGAGAAAAAATAGATTTCACCTTTAACCCTCTTTTTTTGTCAGAATTTTGTCCTCTATAGCATCTGCTTTATTTCTATTCTTTACGCTAATAAAATGTTTTTCTTTTTAGATAAGATTTACTTTGTCTTTTTTTCTTTTGTCAATTCCTACTGAGCTGTCAAATGAAGTAAGGATCGTTACAAAGAACATTTTAAAAAAGGATTTTGAATGACACAAATACACAATTTGTTGCATAAAAGATATGTCAAAGTACTATTTAGAAATATGAAATTTTTGCCTCAACAATTATTTGTGATGTTTCCTAATTATGTTATCCACAGAACAAATAGCATTTTGGGTTTTTCTAAATGTCACAAAACAAGATTACTGTATCATGAAGTGTGATGCACTGTGTAGCTGTTACATCATTAGACATTAATTGAACGTATAAATTAAACAGCTGGGTCGTGCATATCCCCTAGAAAGACAGTGTTGGTGCTGGACCAACTTAGAGAAAGGGTAGAAGCAGATGGTCTTTGTTCTGAAATGTAACTCATAATGAATTGGTGATATTAAAAAGTTTGGCAGCTAGCCGATGTTCACTTTGAGCTATCCAGGTAATTACACCAACATGGGCTCAATGAACTACGGCTGCCTAATTCATTCTTCATGTTGCTGGTCAACAAAGGAGTGACATTTAGATAAAAGTTGAGTTTTTGTGACATGGAAGAACTTATTTATGTTATGACATAGGTAGAAGATAGTAACACTGAGAGTCTGTTGTATTTATCTGAGGCGATTTGATACAATTTGAATCTCAAATATATTATTGAGAACCTAGTTTCTGAAATGACAAATGTAAGAAAATGATTTTTCTTGTCTGTCTGAACATCATTCTCGTGAATCAAGGTTAGTATTTTTATTTTTGGGGGGGGGTTACTAGGGTTAAATATATATCATTTTTTCCAAGTTAACAAATCTTTACAGTCAGAAGGGCAAACCTTTGTACAACAAAACCACAAAAATACCAAACGTCTGTTTTGTAGACAGAAATAAAAACTACAACAATCCATCTGTATAGTTCCCACATGGTGGGCCTAAAAATATTTCAAACCAAAAGCAAGAGTTTGTGAGCCTAAATTCTGTAATGTTAGAAATGTGATTCCCATTAGAATATATTGAAGTTCATTCTTTATTGCCCTGGAAAACTATTGCTTAAATATTTTATCCCTTTTCTTTTACATTATAGCCGCACAGTGTAATATATTTTATTGAGGGATTAATGTTATACAATCACAAAGTAACACATAATTGTTAAGTGTAATAAAAGAATACAGTTATCAAATAAAAAAAAAAAATAGAAAAAGAAACTGTGGCATGTTTTATACTGTGTTTAGTGAGCCAAAGTCATAAAGTTCAACCATGTTTTACTGAGATTACAGCTAAAAGTTTCACAAGTTTTAGGGTACAGTTTAGGTATAGTTTTATTTCTAGTTTTGTCTGCTATTTAGTCTAACCTAACTTCCCATAATCTCTGACCAGCTTTATTGTACCTGCAGAAGAAGCACATTCGAACAGCGTGATGCTGTTATCACTAGTTCACAGCAGATATCTGGTCCAGGATGATGCACAGTCTTGGGTTTCAGCCACATAGAGTATTTAGTATAAAGGCAAAAAGTCCTGGCTTTGATCTCATCCAACCAGAGCACTTTCGTTTTTTTGTTTTCCACTTTATTTTTGTTCGCAAAGAGGATCAAGCTCATCATTACAGCATTTTATAATCCCCCCCCCCTCCAGGAACTAGATTTCCTCTTCTCTTTACATTTATTTTCTTTTTGCTCTGCAACCCCTACAGATTTGCAGTGTATTTCTGCTTCTTTGATTGGCTGATAAATGTTAACAGCCATCTTATTGTAGATTTGCAGTTCTCTTTCCATTTTTTAATTATTGATTTAACCATGCTCTATTGAGCGTTAAAAGCATTGGGGCATTTTTTCGTAACCTAAACCCTCTTTTAGTTTCTACTTTCTATTTTATCCCTTTCCTCCTTCCTGTGTCTGTAAGTCTGCATGATGCTGTTTGTTCACATATGTTCTCTAACAAACCAATGACTTCACAACACAGTTGGATTTACACCGAGATTAAATCACATAACTTTTCTCAATGGTTGTGTTCCATTAAGTAACACATACATTGTTTTTATACTTCACACATTTGCAAGGGCTGCTTTTGAGATATACTTCCAATACAGAATGGAAGGAAAGACTGTATGAATGGAAATAAGGGAGTAAAACACAACACCCAAGGCTGGATCTAATTAGAGACTTTTGCGTTAGAGTGCATATTCTATGCCTTGCTTCCCACACAACTTCCTGTCAGAATTAGTGTAACGTTTTGATAAATTACTGCTACAGAAGTATATATTTTGTCTAATTGTAGTTGTAGTTGATGTGTAGTTTCCTGAAGGACAAGGATCTTTTTCAGACTTACCACTATGAAGAAGTTGTCATTACCTGAAAATGCACTTAACAGGAGTGGTCAGTTTTTTTTGTGTTTTTTTTTTTATAAAAAAAAATGCATACTTCCATTTCAATGAAAGGGTACAGTAAAAACATTTGAAGTAGCCTTAACTAATGATGGCTGTCCACTGAAGGCTGCGTTAATGTCTGTTCTCTTAATGTGTGCTATAACCTTCAATAGCGAGTGTGGGTAATGATATGTGATTGTTGCCTGCATCGCTGCTGCCATACTTACTCTCATTGTTAAACAAGTTACCAGTTCCTGCCAGAGCAGATCTCTGCAAAAGGTTGTTGCTACAATAACTCTCCCACAACCAGTGTAGTGGAATAGGTTTGGACCTGAAACCCTGACTTCCCCTTCTCATTCCCATACCACGTTTTGTCCCGTTCCTGTTGTGAAGACAAAAAGAAATCCTTCCGGTCACACGCTGTGCAAAACTACTCTGTTAGGCCAAGGGGATTGCTGCTCACTGAGGTTATGCCAGATTGTTATCACTGGATAATCTCTGCAGGGAAGAGCCAGTGAAAAACTGACACTGTTATTCCCTGCAGGCCATAGACTGTACAACTGCAAAATAATAAAAGGTCAGTTTAAACACTCAAACATGCTTTATTTGATATGCAAGATTGCATGCTTTACTGCAAAAGATTAGTGAGAATGTGTTTACCACAACAAGGTTTTTGGATTAGTCTTCTACGGTGGTTGCAGTCATAAAAACCTTAACAGTGGGTGTGCTTTGACTTCTGATATAGATTTTCTTTTAAAGTCTATCAGAAATGTATGAGATGTATAAAAAGCATTAAAATGTATTCATCAATTACTATGGCATAGTTTCACAAAGAAAAATGTATGCAGTTTCGTAAAGGTGAGCTTTTGAGATTTTTTATTTCTCTTCCTATTTGCCTCAGTAGTGGCTACATAAAGTTGGTCGTTATCCATCTGTGTTTCCATAACTAATAAAAAGAAATAAAAATGTGGGTTATTTAAACAGCATGTTCTATTTTCTTTCCAACTTTGAAGTGCAGCTAATAGAAATGAACCTCATCATCACATTAAATATTATCCATCAGATAAACAAGAAATCATTGACTACTCATTATGTCAGGGCTGGTGGATGTTGTTGTGGACCCAAATGCGGATTAAGGGAGGCAGAGATAGTTTTTGCCATTTTAATGCTGAAGGAAATCCAGAAAGTACAGGAGAAACAAATAACTGAGAAACAAAAAACTAGAGATGCTCAGGAGAAACTCACAAGAAGAAATGAAGCAAGGATCCAGCAATTAAGAGTTTCGCAGGAGGTGTACTGTATATATGGGAGACAGAACAAAGGATGGGCTAATTAGCAGATATGGAGCAGGTGTGGATGGAAGTAACTAGAAGGAAGCTAAGGGAAAGGAGAGTGGCACAGAGGGCAAATAAGAGTACCTCAAAAAATAACACTGCTTAAATATAACACATAATGGAAAAGAAACCACTTACCAAAAAAACAGAATGACATAAATAAGAAACTTAAGCAGCAGTCCACAAAGGGCAGAAACATGACACATTAAGCATTGCTGCAACATATGATCAAGTTAGAGAATCAAAATACATTTTTGTTTTCCATTTTTATAATTATTATGGTTTAAACAAAATAACTTTTATTTATAGATAAAAATACAAAAATGTGCAAACATTGGTAATATTTTTCCACCAATTCTGCATCTATTTTATGTTAATTCTTAACATTTTGTTTCATCAGTCTGTTATGTTTCTTCTGCCTCATTTATGTTTGCGTAATGCACTTATGACAAAAGACTGTCTATTTTGAGAAGCATTTTTATGTCAGTTTTTCTTTCTGTGTAAAAATAGGAAAATGAAAAGCCCCCCTTTTATCAGTTATATAAAACAATCTGTTAGTTTATTTGATAAGTAAATGTGAAAGGAAAGTTTTAGAATTTAGAATTTTAGAAAAATAATGTTTGCTCCCAGTCATGCTCATATATAAATTCAGAGAGCATCATTTTATTCTTTCTGCATAATGCTATTTAGTAGTTAGAGTTGATGTACTTATGCTGTTGTAGGCTTAAGGTGCCGGAGGAGGTAGAGATTACTTTCCTTACTCTGTTAAATCCTACTTCCATTTTCCAGTTCAGCTTTTAACTTTATGTTCACTCTGCTTTTTCTCGTCATCGTAGCTATATCTGGGCTGGCGCTCAGTTTACACCATCCTGGAGGTTGGAGGCAACCCAGCAGACAAATATCTATGATAGAGTTTAAAGTTTTTTCATGGTTTAGTCCATTTATAGTTGTAATTTACAGTACCATTACCTTCTCTAAAATTGAGATTACATATGGATGCATGCTTTTGTATTCTTCCTGTGTGCCTGCGTCTGTCTCCTCAAACCTCCTGTTCTGCTGGAGGTTTCCTAGTGTTAAAGGGGATTTTCCCCCTCCAGTTTGCCTGAATGCATGCTTGGTTTAAGGGATTGCTGCAAATTTGGCAAAAGAATGCAAGCAAATGTCTGCTGTCATTACACACAAAGGAGCAAATTCTGTAAAGTCAATGACTCAATGTAATCAACTGGATTTTCTGAGATAGCAAACCTTAAATTAATCTGTCTTTATAATTTGATTTAATTGACGCTGTGAAATGGCTTGAGATGACGTGTTGTGAATTGGCATTATATAAATAGACTGAATTGAATGGTGAGACAATTTCAGCCAGAGGCGATCTCACAGAAGAGAGGTGGGCCTCATGAGATAAGCATCCATATCATTGTGTGCATGAAGTGAAACTCTGCTGGGATTGTTGCTTTAAGCAAATCCTACCCCTCCTGTCTCAGTGGAAACACTCCCTCTGCTGCAGTGCTGCAGTGTATGTACTGTTCATGATATGAGTGTGAGTAGGATTTCAGAAGGATCAGTGTTCAGATGGATGAAGGCCAAAATAAACTACAGTAATGTTTGACACACATTGTGTGTTATAAAGTAGAAATTTTATCTCTTAAGATGCTTCTAAACCAATCCATTTTCAGATTCTTTCTTTGTTTTTACTACTCTTTTTTTTTTTCAAAATACTATGAGGCACTTTTCCAAATGCTCATCTTCTGCAGGAAAAGCCTCTTAACCACTCACCAAGGGGTGCTTATAATGTCTCGGCTAATTTGCAACAAACCAAACTAGCAGGAACGCTTCAGCTACAATACCAATTCCCTCTACAGGTTCTTACCCTGAGAGACTATTCTACGTGTCCCAAGCGAGTGAACCAGAGCAGGGTCACATATGTCTTACATTTGGACATTAAAGCTGACTATTATGAGATTAAATCAAGGACTTGTGATATTCTCTTCCAGTCTCCACTCCCACCATTCCCAGTCACGCAAAGGGAACTTTCAACCTGGCATTTCATTCAGTTCAGACCTACGGCTCGTGATCAAATAGAAATGAAATAGCAGCAAGTAAAGGTGTTTGTTCACATTTTAAATGGTCACTGCGGGCTTTGTGTCCTAAAGAATTGACGCATGAGTTATTTTATCTGATTCTTCAGGCCACTATACAGCTCTTGACACTATTAATGCTAAAGGCGGGGCTCCCCTCTTGAAATACCGACTATGTAAGTTGGGAGACGACGCACCGTCATTGGCCAGGTCATGTGATCTGGAAGGACGTATCGCTTTATGGCAGCAGGCTGTCCCACCTACCGACCTCCGCAGCCTCGCTCACTCCCCCCAATGGATCATTCACATCTCATGCGGTTAGCCTTTTAGTGCTGTCGTTCTCATCATAGACATACTCCCATTAACTCTTACTCTCTGTTGGAATATCCCTCACATTCCCTTCGTTTCCAGACGCCCTGAAGAAACTCTACATGTTGTCTTTATTTTTAAAAAATAAACTTAATCTTAAATCTGCCCCACCTGTCTCCTCGTTGTGTTCTGCATTTGAAAACTAGGGACCATGACAGATGTTTAGTAGAAGCAAAATACGGGCAATTACAGGTGTAGCGCCCCTAGTGGCCGAAAGTTACACAGTGTTCCTTTAACGTAGAGTAGATTAATCCATGCCACAGATATTATAACATCACTGCTTAAAACTACAGGTTAGGTGAATCATAAGGCTAAAGATAGAGCCTCATCACTAATAGGCTTTCAGGATGTAAAGATACACCAAGCACTAAAGCTGAGGTAATATTTGGTTTCTAAAAATCAGATTATAGCTGTACTTTTGGGAAAACTTAAGTCTTTCTTTTGTTCGTTTTGTTCATTTTTCACAAATAGAGTAAGGATTTCCTAAATCACAAGACAAAGTGGAATAAAAACAAAGTAATAATAAAAGTCGCATTTTAATTCTGTTTAGGATCCTACATAAGCTTTTAGTTTAACTGTTACAGCTAGTGTTACCAAAAGACCAGTATCTGTTTCTATTTCCTAGAGAAAGCAGAACTAGGCTATAAAAAGAACTATGAATTTTTGGTATTATAGCTGATTACTGTTAGAAGTGAAGTGATTAAGTTGCAGGCCAATGCACCACTTCCCATAAGCTTTTTTCTCTAGGTGAACATGCACTAATTAATCCAGAAAAGTAGTCTTTTATAGTTCTGATATTGCATTCAATAATAGTGCAAGGTTAATATATGCTGTATAGCTTTCACTCTTATTGTATTTCTGGGATTCCCTAAAGACAGAAATGTACTGAGTGCTTCCAGTGCTCAATTCAGACTTATTTTTATGCACAGCTTATCTGCAGTCTCACTCTTTGGTTCATGGATGTTTTGACATTTTCCCACGTCAAATGAGATTCACAGCTCACCTATATTACATGCGCTTGCTTTGACCTAAGCTGGCTTTGAGTCATCTTCAATCAGAGATGGCAACCTGAGATAAGAGGGTTTTTAATGCAAACTTGTAATTCTAACGGGGTGTATTCACTGACCAAATATAACATGGGATTTCTGACTTTTTGTCAAAGCTGATCAAACCTGTACATCATTACACATTTTATCCTTGGTTTGCTCGCTAAGAAAAATACTATGAATAAATGAGAAGTTTTATTTTGGGTTTTCTAATGTTAAGGATCAAATATAGTCCAAAATATTTAAAGCAAATAAATAGATAAAAAAATTCCAATGCAGACAAGGCAGGTAACTTTAGCATTGTCAGGTGGCCAGCCAGGGCAAGTCTATTGCAATATTTTCATAAGTTAAAGAACTTTAATATCTTATATTTTTTAGCATATTTATCCCAAAATGTTATTACTCAAACTCGTTAAAGTCTAATCCTTTATCGCCTAATCTATAAAGGAATCCTGAATGGCAGAAATAAAGCACTTTTGCAGCAAGTTTCACTTGATACTTATATTACTGAGTTTTCTTATCATCGCCCTTATTTTCACTCTTCAAAGTTTGATATCAAGATTACAAAATGCTAATGTTACTCCGAGTCAGAAAACACATGTTGGTATAGTAATGATTAAAAAAAGGTTCAAACCTATCAATGCCAGTAGTATAGAGCTGCAAATAACTAGTCTAGTAAACTAGCCCCACCCACCAGCGACTAAAATCATTTTTGCCTGCGAGTTTGGTCTAGCGTCGATCAATGCCCCAGGCCCTAGAACTGGCGGGCCAATCACAGCGCAGAGATGTGTTTTGAATTTTTGGATGCAAAGTGGGCGGGTTTTGAGGGCATGACGAAAAAGCTGCGCGATGCTGAAAAAAGCACAACACGGAAGATGGCAACAATTATTGAACAGTTCTCGATTGACTCAGCTTTGGAATCCGTTTTGAAAGGATTAGAGTTGGGGTTTTCATTGAAACATGAGCAGGAAGAGGCTCTACGTTCATTGATTTTTAAGAAAGACGTATTCGGCGTTTTACCGACAGGCTGTTTGTTTACAGTCCCCCACCAGCTTTCTGTCGCGCTTACTACGTCACAGTCAGTGGCGCTCATTGGTCAGAGCATTGGCCAAAAGGCACAGACATGGTTTGAAAAACAACGGGTTGTTCTAATCAACAATCTTCCGATGTCTCATTCATCGCGGCCAGACTAAATTACTCATTTAATCACACATTTACTGTAGTCGGGTTTATCAGGCTAGCAACTAACGATTATTTTGCAAAACGATTTATCTGTCAATTATTTTTTCGATTAATCAATTAATAATCAATTAGCAAAAGTTTCCTTAAGGAAAAATTCTTTCTGAAATTAAACCAGGTTAACCTTAAACTTTTTCTCTAGAGGAGATCTAAAGGAAGAATATTGACAGACGAAAACATTTCTTTTATCTCAAATCCAACTTTTTTATATATTTTTTTTTTGCAAGTTTGATATATAATTAACGCTCTAAGTGGGTTGCTCTGTCAGCTAAAGGCATGTTTTAGAGTGTTTTTACACCCCAGTTAGTGATCAATCGATTGCCATTAGTTGACAAATATTTCACAAATCGATTAATCACGACTGATCCGATTAATTGTTTCAGGCCTACGGTGGTGTGAATATTTCTGAGCTTATACAGACAATATGAGCACAGAATTTATAGTGTATATAAAGTTCATATTGGAAGCCTATAATAATATTATGCATTTAATCAAAGTCACATGCTGACAAAATCTATTAATCTTATTAGAGAAAAAATTTATTGAGTGTAAAAAATCACAAGGAAGAGACTGAAAACAATGTAGTTATTGTTTAAGTTACCTTCTTGCCATTTCTTTTCAGAGACAGTCAATGAGTGTGTGTGTGTGTGTGTATGTGAGTGTGTGTGCATATGTGATTAGCAAGTTTGAGGCTACCCTCTTGAGCTCCTGAGAGCCCGGTGAGGTGACAGATGACCCTAAGGTCCACCTGTGACAACTCTTTCCCTAATGACTAACTGGCTGGCCCACTTGCCCTAATGAAGGAGCTGCAGAGCTCTGAGAGGGGAGAAAACACTGACTCATGAGAGGTTCTGCATGGGGTTCCTGTATCCTTGAATAAAATCACGCACACACACAACACACAAAATCACTTTTTGTTATCCTTGTGGGGAGTTCCATTAACTTCAATTCATTTCTGACCTATTTCTACACCCTAACCGTGACTCTTACCCTAGACCTAACCATTACAGATACATACCTAACCCTAACCTAAGAGAAGTCATTCCTCCCCAAAAGTACCTGTAGGCCCCAAAAGTATCCTTTTCCTAGGAAATGGGGGAGTATTGGCCTAGTGGTCAGAGCAGTTTGTTTGTGCTCTGAGAAGGTTGCAAGTAGCTGGTTCAATCCCCACAGCTTGCACTCTGGATCCCTGTGCAAATCCCCTAACCCCACACTGCTTCCCCGGCACCGCACAATGGCAGCCCACTGGTCCCCAAGGGGATGGATGAAATGCAGAAGTACATTTCTCCAGTGTGAGATAAATGAAGTTAAATTATTATTATTATTAAATTGGTTCCAACAAGGTAACAAATACCCACACATTGACATCCAACAACACACAGTATCAAGTATTGCTCATATTGTAAGGGTGGGAATATGTTTGCTTTCCTTGGTAAGAGAAACACATGACACAAGTTGTTCAATATTTTTTTTTTTATCTCAATAGATCTGAGAGTGTAGTATTACTTTGGCCAAGGCTCTGATGTTTAGTAGACTGAGAATTTGGTCCAAGATCAGATCAGTAAAAGGCTTTTTTTTTTCTCTAGGCCATTATTTTCATTTCCATATTAGAATCCCATTAAGTTTTCAGAAGAAGCTGAACCAGGGAGCTCAGCTGGAGAGAAGTTGGAAGTAGAGAGTTGGATACAGGTGGGGGTTGGGGGGGCAAAGTAAAATGAAGAGAGGCAGAGAGAAGTAACATTAGTGTGAGAGAGGAGTCTGGTTACTGCTTTTAGGAAGCCAGCTGGGCTTGGTCCAGTTGCTAGAGGTTCTGGAAAAAGTAACCATCATCTGCAAAGCATCATCCAGAGTCCACACTTGGCCTGGCTCTGAGCACCTGTCACCCGCCCAGTCAGAGTGACAATCTTAAATAAACATCCAAAATGAATTACACTATTTCCAGCATCCCCAACAGCTATCATTCTCTAGCTTTTCTAAAATGAATAACTTGTACTCTAAAGAGAAGCAAAACATCACCAACTGCGCAGCTGGATGGGTGCCATTTCCCTCATTTGACATTTTTTTTATTTATTTATTTAAGCTATTCACATATATTATTAATGTGCTAAGCTTTACTTTATTTATCTATTTTTTTTTAAAAAGAACGAAAAAAATCAGACATCTGTAGAGGTGCAAGATTTAGATTTATTTATTTTAAAAGGGACAGTGTACATTAATAAGCTTTTTAGCAAATGCACCAGAATTAGCCAGATGGCTATTTTTCATCTGTTGTCTCTGGACAGATCTTAAAATTGTCTACCTAAAGACAGAAAGAATTTTACAATGAAAAATACAAATATAAAAAGAAAAAAAAAAAACAGTTATAACTCTTCAAAACTTGTTTAAAAATACAAAATAATTGTTAGCTGGACTACAGAGTTTACGTTAATAAAATAAAATAAAACATTAAAATAAAAATAAAAATAATTATAAATGCAAGCCTCTAAAACTGCCCATGCCCAATCCCTGCTTGTTGGTCCGAATTGAAAAGAAAAAAACATCAGATACATTAATCTCCATCCTCCTCGTCCGTGTGCACGCTCATCAGATTTGGCTGTTGCCGAAACTTGTGAGCTAATACTGCTAAAAAAAACATGATAAAACTTGTATGGTTAGTATTTCTGAACCTAGCATGCTACATTGAAAAACCACAATAATAATACAGTTTATTTACAGGTGACATGAGGTAGTTACAGTAGGATGAAGTTCAAAATGTATGGAAAGAAATGGCAGAGTCAGCTCCCCTCTGCTTCAATTCAATTCAATTCAGTTTATTTATATAGCGCCAAATTCACAACACATGTCATCTCAAGGCACTTTACAGTTTAACTAGATCATCCAGTCAAATTGATACAAAGTTTTCTATTTAAGGAAAACCAGCTGATTGCATTGACTCATTGACTCAAATACAATCCCTCACACTAAGCATGCTTGTAGCGACAGTGGAGAGGAAAAACTCCCTTTTAACAGGAAGAAACCTCTAGCAGAACCAGGCTCAGTGTGAGCGACCATCTGCCGAGGCCGACTGGGGTTCAAGGAGACAGAAGCAGAGACACAAAAAGCAGCTGTGAAAGGCGGCCCCGTCCAGGAAACACACAGCCAGGCAGATGAGCTCCGAGCCAACTCCCATGCCAGAGGACGAAGAGAGTACATCCACTCAGTCACGGTCAGAGAAACAGGACCACACTGGTCCTGCTTCGCCAAGTTCTGCTGTGACGTTCGTGTTCGAGTTTGCAGAGGAGGATGTGGCTTTGAACGGAGGGGGGAGAGGGGAGGGGATGTGCTGCTTTCAAATCTTGGTAGCTCTCCAAAGCCTCTTTCCCACTGAAATTAGTATTCGACTCACTAACAATTCGTACTTGACTACTTTCCCATTGACAAAAAAAAGCTGGCTCTAACCCCTCCCTAGCAAGCTGTATGGCCTCTTTCTCCCTGCTGTTGTGTGTCTGGTGACACCATCACGCAGGGTTAACATTGATGCTATCATCAGTGCTACAGAAATCAGGAAAGTAAACAATGGAGAGAAACGTGTAAGGAAGCAAGGAAGTAGTAAGTGTGCTTTATTGTTTCTCTCTTTATCTGTTGGAATCTGTTTCAACAGTGCTGCACAATGTTTATTGAATCTAAACAGAGTTGTTTCGGCTTGCAAGATCAGAAGCAACTGGCTGTATCACGTAAATTAGCAGGTCAGCCCGGGTCTGGTGTTCCCAAAGCATGCTGATCAGAGCCGAGGTCTTTTAGAATGGTTGCTTGCCGAGTCGTTTGACCCGGTAAGTCATGTGTCGGTGAGCTGTTCCTATTGCCAGTACATGCTGCTTGTTCCTGGGTTTAAATCTTTTTTGGCAAGTGGGAAAAGGGTAATGGCTTTTTTTTTTTACTTTTCCTCACCTCACCTGTAGTTGCCATTGGTGTCTGAGTTAAGCTGGAGCCCTTGCGTTTATTAGTATTCACCAAATCCATCTTGAATATAACCCTTTGATTATTTGATAGGTCGGATCCATTTAACATGGACACCCTTGACCTCACATCCGCCGAACAGCATAGGAACTTCTGACCCATCAATCCCAGTCAAATCCTTATTTGATTGAATTATTGTGTTTTTTTTAATAAGTTTTCTGAAAAAGCTACTAGAAAAAAAGAAAAAAGAAAAAAAAACCTAATAACTCCTCCCAGTATTTCCACAATTCATGATGGGGACATGGAAACCATGTGAGAGAAGGAGGTCTGGTCAGACAGCACCATTATGTTTTTGTTGCCTACAATGGAAACTCTGTGTATGCTGGAAATTTACCTACACACCTCACCCTGTGTAGCAAGACATCATCCTAGACATATAGCCTGGGCTAAATCGGGACACTTTAGATCAGAGCATGTTTATATTTAAGAATGACCAAGCCAAAGTACAGACCTATATCCAATTCAGAATTTGTGGCAGGACTTGAAAACTAATGTTCACTGATGGCCTTCATCCATTATGACTCAGCTTGAGCTATTTTGGTGAGAACATTTTGGGCAGAAAGCTCTGTCTTTAGCTAAATCATTTGAGACATACCCAGAAAACATGCAGCTGTTACTGCAATGAAAGATATGATCAATGCTTTCATTAAGGTTTGCAAAACTGAATGTAAAAGAAAAGAAACATTGCTTTACATTATCTGTATGTATTGTATATCCTGCATAGAGCAATGTGGATATTCATGATCATTTCAATCTAGATTTTATTTTTGTGTAAAACGATATGCTGTAGATAATGTTTACATGTGTGTTGATGTGTTTAGCAGCCATAAAAATGTGAAAAGGCACATGTGCAACTTTATCAAAAGCAGCTGTACTAGAATTATATGGCTGTTGGAGAGGAGGAGGCAGCTACAGTTTTTGAAAAGACAAAATAAACTTAAGTGTTACAATCCTTTATTAGACTAAGGACATCATTTTTCTTTTCATGGATTACCTCTGTTCTGCATAAATGCATTCAATTCAAAAATACTATATCACAGTTTTTCTGTGAAAAACTATATATATATATTTATTTGTAAATAGTGGTATATCTATGCAATTATTTTAAAATTCTTATTGGAACACAAGAAGGGGGTACATGGAAACTGCATTTTCCTTTATTTAGATCAGTGTCACAACAAGTAATGCATTGGGTATACATATGAGTTCAAAGCCTGTTCTAGTCACCGAAAACCTAAACAAAGGTTTAGATTACATGTCCAGAATGTGACCCCAATGATAATAAAACTAATTTATGGTGTTGGACATTTTTATTGCCTTCCTCGGTAAAGCTTGAAAATGAATTGAATTTTTAAGTAGCTTAACCTTATATAGTTGAAATATCCCAGGCGGAAGTATGAGGGATTGCCCTCAAGTCAATGAGTCGATGCAATCAACTGGTTTTCCTTAGATAGGAAAATTTGAATCAGTTTGACCCTATGATCTGGTTGAATTGTAAAGTGTCTTGAGATGATATGTGTTGTGAATTGTCGTTTTATAAATAAACTGAATTGAATTGAATATAGATCAGAAGATTTTTGTGTGTACCCTTTTGAATCGTACCCGACTTAAAAGGCATTCCCATGTTTTTCCTCTTTTCAAGAGTGCCTGCAAGAAATTTATGTCACATCATATTAATGCCCAATAAAATGAGTAAGCTCTAGACTTATCAAGGAAATTATCATTGACACTTTGGTTTAGAAAAAAAAAATATGCTACAATTCCTTGCATGTATGCAACAGAGATTGCTAGGGATACCAACAATTGTGAAACTTGGAATTTGATTATTGTGAAATAATCTTAAGAAAAACATTTTCTCCTAGATAAATAAATACACCACAATTAAATAGCTTTTTTAGTCTAATATGGTTCTGCTATGTACAAGAATGCATTTTTAATGACACAGTAATGCGATAATCAAAGATATCATGAAAGATGGAATCAAAGTTGAGCCTTCATGTGTATTTATCATCAGCCAATCATATGTTTGGGTTTTCTTTTTCTTTGGTTGGGCCAAGTTTCCATCCATGGCTTTATTGTATTGCAGGTGTACAAGTAGTACTGCAGGTGTTCCTGGCCTACTATGTTGCACAGGCTAGGAGGGCGGTTATTATGACCATTATACAAAGGAAAGTACTCATCGCTCAAGGTTCTGATGTTTAGCAGGGGGGGTTATGGAAAATCCACCCAAACACTCACTCACGCACTCAGACTGACACACATGCCCACTCCAAACACAGAGACGTTTGGATAAATACACAATGCTCAGATGAGAGGAAAACACATCTGGACACATGGGTGACTTACAGTACTCGAATAATCACACACACTGGCTCTATCTGCTGAATAAAAGAACTGGGCAAGTGGATAAAAAAAAGGACCGGGCAAGTATTTTTTTTTAAAGGTAATTTCCTAAATATCTTTGATTTAAATTAGCTTTGTGGGCCTAGCGCATCTAATATCCCCCAAGCTACAGCTTAACCAGATTAGAAAAAAGTAACATATCAGAATACATAAATCTTGTTGTTAGAGTAATATTTGTCATTGAAAAAAGACACAACAAACACTGCAGTTCTAAGTCTCATCTGTAGAGGGCACTCTTCTCTTTTTTCTCTCAATCTTCATTTTTGCCTTTGTCCTCCCTATTCAACTTGTCTTCATTCCATCACTTTTATTTTTTCACATAGGCTTCTAAATTCTCTATTTTTGTTCCTCTTTCCTCTTCTACATTTACTTTCACATCAGCTGCCAGCCATTGTACACTGTCTCAGAGAACACAGTGTGACCAGTGGTGTGACATGACCCCTTTTTCCCCATCACCATTTATATAACTTTTAATGAGTAGAAAACAAGATGGAGTTGGATGACACATGTCTGGCAAATAAAGTATGTTTTTTATTTTTATAGATTATGTAAATGATAAAAAAAAACTAAATCAGGTGCAGAGTTCCTCAATAAATGTAATTACAGAAAATAAAATAAACACTTTAGCTGTTTGACAGAGATTATTAATTGGAATTTGGTAGCTAATTTTTACTCTTGTTTACTACATATATAGATATATGGCTTTGGGTTACTAATATTATTTACTCTAATCAATATAAAATATAATTACACAAAATAAAAATAAAAAGGTAGGTACCTCTCTCTTGCAGTTGTCACCCATAGACTGCTGAAGATAGGCACCAACCCCTATAACCCGGATGGATGGATGGATGGAAAAAAAGTAGTTGTTAATTAAATTATTGTATTAGGAGCAGAAGTGATGGCAGGCTTTTCATGGGAGGAGTTGCTTCAAAACAGTCCTAATACTTGAATTTTTAGCATTATTAATTAATTAATTAGCATTGCTAGGAATACCAGAGTATTTAGTAAAATAACCATAACACAGAAAGTTACAAAAGCGACTGCTCAAATCTACTTTGCTCAAAAAAAAGGAAACTGCAATGCTTTTCGTTTACTGCGAATAGCTTCTTTTTGACAGTAACTCCATCCACAAACAAAGGGTTACCTTTTAGCAAAAATGAATAATGTGTTTACCAGAAAAAAATATTGAGGTTTCAAGTTCCTGACCGGCTGTAATGAACTGGTAACCTCCTAAGGGTGTGTCCTCATTCTGGCCCAAGAGAAGACATTTACACCAACCCTATTGAAATCTTGCACTAACAAGTGAATATGGTCAATATATGCATGGATGAATTGCTAGTCATTTGTCAGAGTTAATTGAACAAAATATAATATGACCAAATTTTATTTTCTCTGCATATACTTATCGCTGTAATATTCTTTTTTATAGCGGATAAGCTCTTGATAGCAATTTCAGAACTTAAAATATCTTCAGTCAGTAACACCTTTCACACTGAAGAGTGTTGTTGTTATGATGTTTTTTAGAGTTTCCAACTTTAAGGCCACCACAGGTTGTTGTATCTCTGTCTCAAGTAAATCTACTTCTTGGTTTCACACAGGGTCAAATATTTGACCTTAATCTCAGAGAAATATTCTCATAGTCCCTGATTGATGTAATCCACCTCTGGTCCTGCTGTACAATTTAACATTTTGTCAGGAATCATTGTCCAGTAAAAACCACTAAGGTTCCTTTTGTTGCTCTTTTTCAAGGCCATGAAACGTGTGGGTAATTACTATATTTACATCTTAGGGGATGGAGCCAGGCTGGCGGTCACCTGGGTAGCTACACAGGTATTCTTTTTGCACTGTGTAATTTTCTTTTAATACCAGGCAAGCTAAATATTTGCTTTCCTCCACAGGACAAAAAAAGCTCCCTCAAAATGCAAACGCTTGCTTTATGAAACTCTTTGCAGCTCCTACGGTGCCTTTGAGAAAATTCTAGTGTTCCATGCGTCGCCATTACACCACTGGGTTATGATGTCATGGTTAAGATGTAAATAATATTTGAGAAGAAAAACTTCTAGGCAGTGGGATTTAACATGTGGATGTAAAGGCTCCCTCCGAGTGTCAGGTGCAGTGGACAGGGAGGAGAGTCACTTCCTTCCCAGACTTTGATGTCGAGACTCATTTCCTGTCGTCATTGTACTAGAAAGACCAGAGCAGGAGAGAGAAAAACATGTTCTTTTGAATCGGCTGCCTTTGTTTTGGCTAAAGGTCTATCTAGTTTCATGCAGAAAAGAAACTGTGCCAGAAAATTAAACACATCAACAATGTGTACTCCACTTTTCAGTGTTTTTTTTTCTTGCACAGTGATTTCTATGACATGGGGCAAATATTAATTTTATAATTGTTTCATCATTGGTCAGAAATTATGTATTTGGACAACAGGAGACATTTGTATCCACTCTGTAACGAACATGAAGTCTAAGGGTGGTTAACATGGCCCCAGAGGACACAACAAGAACATTCTGTTATTGTTCCCATAGAGGAAATAATCCGTTAACTGAAGGATGCGCTCTGCTGGTCAGCATATTTATTTCTTTTCAGAAGCAATTAGGGTCTGTTAATTAAGCCCATAAAAACACAGGAAGAAACTAGGCTTCGTGTTTTGCCAGGGCAGTTTCCTTGGCACATCTCTAGGAAATGAAATGGTGAGGTTTCATCAGTCTTGTGGAAATGGAAAAAGAGAGTCAGGAAGGGAAGCCTGGTTTAAATCTGTAGGGAAGGTATGTTTAAGTTCTACTTTGCCATGAAGGAAGTGGAGCCTTGGTAACATAATTCAAGCAGCAGATTATTCCAAATTGAAATGTTAAGTGAGGGAGTCAGCTGTAAAGGGTAGATGTGGTTACCGTTTCCTGTGAGCCCTCAACAAGTGAAACCCATGCATTCAAATGGTACAGGAAGTTATTTTAATAACAAAGGAAAAACACATTTTCTATAGCTTTAAGGTGTTGCATCGGCATGTGAAATATATAGGATGAAGTATGGTATGGTATTTAATGGTAGACTTACACTTACACTTGGGTTTAGCTCACTGTAAAACTCTATATGTAAATGTATATTTTTAGGATTGTATCCGATAGACCAAAACATAGTCGTCTATAATGGTCTAATAAAGGAAATAGAAACATGTCTGTCTTCTGTGTCTGCTGCTCTTTGCTGCTGAATGATCAATAGTGCGGACAGTCTGTGTGTGTGTAGATGTGTGTGGGTCTGAGAGAGAGTTGGTGCGAGCAGCTCTGTGTAGGGATCAGCACACCTGTAGGTGACTGGTCATTACAGCAGGCTTGAGTGATGGATTGGCCAATGGGAGGCCCTTGTTCATTGTCATCTCCTTTCACTTAATTAGCCCTCAATCACAGAAAACCTCTAAGGGACTTCGCAAAAATGGATGTGCACACACACACAATGTTTTGAGGCCTGATGTTGAGTCAGGACATATCCAGCTGAACCAGCACTTTCTCATGCAGTCAGGATCAAAATATAGCCCCTCCTCCAAACCGTATTATCGAACCACCTGTGCATAATTTTTAGCCATATTAAACTGGCATGGGTTTAAGTTTTGTTTATTTCATGTGTTGAAATTGTACCTTGGTAAGCTTTGCAGAAACAGCACTGGGGATCCAAATGTTTCTTTGTTTCTGTCGCTATCTGGTATTTTGGACTCTGAGAGATTAGAAGCTGAACCATTACTGGAAATGGTGTAAACAGCCTCATTATTGTGAAATGACACTAATCTCTGCTGCTCAGCACAGCGAAAGGCACAGTTTTTCCTATTAGACAAATACACAAAATAAAATGTTGTGGTCAATCTTTTATTATTATTATTATTTTTTGTTTGTGTTTTGACATTGGTCTATATGACACTCATAGACAAATTATTTTGTCTCTTGCTTTTAAGCTCTGTTTATTTTCTTTTTTAATCCATATTCCCTCTCCTTCTCTTTTCTGTAAAGTGATTTAAATCAGTCATACCTGTCTTTATCCATGCTGGGTCAGATCCTGACGTCTGAAAAAGGAAGCGGGGAAAGCGGAATAAAGTTTTAGCCTCACTACATGCAGTTAGCCAAGCCCTTTTGCTAAATAATACAGGGCTCGATGTTAACCATTGCCCGATCGCCCGGGGCAAGTACTTTTTATTGTCGGGGGAGTACAAATTTCATTGCATTTGCCCGCCGGGCAAGTGCAGTGATTGCAAAAAGAAATATCACTCAAAATTACTTTAAAATCACCGACATTAGCTGAAAACGACCCAGCCGGCGGCATTTTTGTTGTTTTGTACACATTCTCGCGTGATTTGAAAAAGACGCATGATTTGAAAAAGCTGCAAGATTTTCCGCCAGATGGCGTGATTTTTTTCAACCTAGCGGTAATTATGATGTAGTTACCAAAACGACAAACAAGCTAGAAAGCGCTATCATACAGTATGGCAGTCTTCTGTACAGTGGTCATACATTAAAAAATGTTCATTAATTTTTTTTTCTCTCAGACATTGGAAAGGTGCATTTAAATGTTATAGAGCAAAATATGTTAAATTGGTGACCTGTTATGTTATTATTATTGTCTTGTTGCTGCATTTATTTTGTCAGGGAAAACTAATCCTGAGTCAGTTAAAAGTCAGGGAATTCTGAAATGATGTAAGACTGTGCAAACCCTGTATAAAATAACTATGTATAATGATTCTCTAGAAAAGTCACATTATATTAATAGTATTATCTTGTATAAACATACTGTGACTCTAAAATAAGTTATTCATTTGTGACATTGACTTCTATCTTGTGATTTATTTTAAGTTTTTAACCTGTCAAGTTTTTTTTTTTAGATTTTTAACATTGCAATTTGTATTTTTCCAAGCACACAACAGTTTAAAGCAACGTTTAGTTTGAAAAGAATGTGCAGGAAGGATTGAAAAGCATGTTAACACGGTAATGTAGGCTTGAGTCCATGATCTGACGCATGCATATACACACCAGGAACGTGTAAACTTAAAAAAATACTGAATTAAAAAAAACATTTAAAAAACAAACATGTTTCATTGATATATATACAAAAATGAATATTAGGAAATATATTTATCAAACATTATACTGGGCAAGTAAAAATTGTTTCTGGGCAAATGAAATGTGAAAGTCACTTGCCCAAAGGGCAAGTGGTAAAAATCCTTAACGTCAAACCCTGTAATAAATATTTATCTTGCATATCATATAAAACATGAATATATTTCAAAATATTTTAATTTTATTATTTAATTTCATTTATTTTTTTGTTTAATCAAGGTCATTGGTTGAGTGGGGCTGTGCCCTTGCCCCCTCTATTGACCAGCCGCCACTGGTGCAAAGTTTCCCTATATTTGCCAGTTTGGCTGATCAAAAATCTGTAAATCAAAACCCAGACCAGGACCTTGAAATCACTTTGACTCTGGTAAATGGAATTGTGCAAAAATATAAGCTAAACACTTAATGAATAAAAACATGCAGACATTAGCTGGCTTATTAGCCGGGCTATTTGTAGAGGTTTAGATGAATTTATATCGTCCAAGTTTAAAGTCTCAATTCTTTATACTGAAGTTTAAAGTGGTGTCACAAGACAAGACTGATAAGCTGCGCTTATGCTTTACTATTCAAGTTTTTAACAAGTCATTAGGCGCTGTCCTTGACACATCAGTGACGTGAGGAAACAAACGATGTGGATAATATATTATTTTTGCCTCAGTAAGAGTGTCTTGCCATTCAAATAAGACTCTCAGACTCACAGTCAAGTCACAATTCTTTTCTAATGTAACCAAGTCAAGTCTCAAGTTATCAGTCTGAGGCATAAGTCAACAAGTCAACACCTACATCTCTGGCTTGTTGCTCATGGCCTGCAGTCAGCTGCTGAGAAAAGATGACATCTTACTAAAGTAAATATTTGCAACTAAAATATACTCATTAGCAAAATACGTTTTTATTATTTAAAAAAAGGATAAATAGAAAGGGTTAATTTCAGCTTGCAGACTGGCAGTCCTGAGGAAAAGCAGTAAAGCATAAGTACTGGTAGTTACTAAGTTGTTGCTATACTGGAAAAAAACTGTGTTTTATAGACATTTCAAGGTCTTAAAGTAGAATACTAGAGCTCAGGTTTGATCATTCAGTATATTTTTTTCTTGAAAAGAAGGTGATACCATCCATGCTTAAAAAAAAAAACAAAAAAACAAAGCAGATGTTGACTTCAGCTTTTGTTTTTTTAATAGCTGGTGGCTAGGTAGAAATCTAATAATAGTGGCTAATTGTTCATTTTTGTATGTTACTGTGTTTTAAATTGTCTTTTTAATGCCAACATTATTTTAAAAAGCAGGCTGTGATTACAATAATACAGAGGTAGACTGATGGACTTTCACGTGTGGTGGAGCTTTGTAATTTCAGTATGAGTTTCTGCTTGCATGTGGGACAGAGCCAGACTCAAATGACTGTACAACATATTCACAGTTATTATGAAACCTCAGTTTTAAGATTGATAAACAACATTTTGCATGAACTCTGTAAACTCTATTAGTCATTGTGTGGATTTAATTCAGTATCTATTTATGATACACACTTTTTTTGTTTTGCAAAGAATATTTAAGATTTTTTTTCAGAGCTGCTTTGTTACTGTTTCACAGAAAGTTTGCATGATCTTTCGGTTTACTCAGCTTGCAACATTTTATTTAGTGAACTTATCTGTTTTGCTCTACCTTACTGACACACATCCACCCCCCACCCCCACACTCCTGACTGCTCACATGTGTTTTGGCATTGCTTTGAGGCCTGGGGTTAAAGAGAGATGTGGAGGAGGAGAAGGAGAAGGAGGGAAAGGGTTGGGGTGTGCAGAGCAGGCCAACTCCTTCAGCTCCTCTTTCCTTTTCCCTCTCTCGGACCTGTCAGGCAGGCAGCCAGGGAATAATGTGGAAATGTGGCTGGCTGGCGTCAACTTGATTAAGTCTGCGCACGTGTCTCGGCAGAGAAGAGACCCCAGGCTTAATCACCCTTAGCCTTGACACTCCTTCTCTCTCTCTCCTTCCTTCTCTATCTATATTTCCTTGTTTCTTTCTCTCTCTCTGCCTCTACTCAAACTTACTCCGCCATTCAAATACTAGTACTTCCCTCTTTTTCTCTAGACTCTCTTTCTCTCTACCTTCTGTAACTGACTATTTTGTTTGTAAATCTCAGCTTCCACTCTTTTTCTCATTTGCTGATCTTTTCCATTTCCTCCACTGCTATTTTTTTAGGTTGGTTATGAAGAAGAGTAACAATATTTCTTTAAAGTTCCTGATATTTCACCTCCTGCATAGAGACGATTTCACTATGAAATATCTTCCACCTTTCATGGCTCTATTCTTCTACCAATGTAATAATTAAAGATTACAAATTTGTTTTAAATTTGATTGGTTTGAAGTTTCACTTGCGCAACTTTCAATTCCTAAGATTAATCTTTTATTGCAACAGCATAATCCTTAATAGAAAAGTTTGGAAAACTCCCACCTTTAATGTGAATATATGTATTCAGAGTACAAAAAGAAATGGCACTAATTCCAAATAAAATCAGTGGTACCGCTATTAGTGGCTATCCTTACATTTTCAACTACATACATTTAAAGATAACTGAATTTGATTAAAGTGTCTAGAAGTAAGTGAATATAACTCCATGACTTTCTTCCTCATTCACTGGAATATGAAAACTACATTTTTGAGAGTATTCATGGATTTTTCTGCACACATAATTAAACTACTAACTCCCATTCTTTATGAAGGGTATAACATAATATTGGCCCACCGTTAACTCTTGGAAAGTTTTTTCCAAGATTTTTATAAGTGCTAACCAATCTCACAATTGTATGTTCCTGTTTGGCTGTGACTTTATCCTGGAGAGAAATATCAGCTGTGCTGCCAGCTTCAACACCTTTGTTTATAGATGTTGGAGATTGGCCTTTTTTTTTTGTGTGGTCCTGTTTCTGTGACTGCGACTGGCTGGATGTGCTCTCTTCATCCTCTGACACACTGAGCCTGGATCTGCTGGATGTTTCCTCCTGTTAAAAGGGAGTTTTTCCTCTCCACTGTCGCTACAAGCATGCTTAGTGTGAGGGATTGCATTCGAGTAAATGAGTCGATGCAATCAACTGGTTTTTCTTAGATAGAACATTTTTGAATAAATTTGACTGTATGAGCTGGTGAGCTGTATAGTGCCTTGAGATGACATGTGTTGTAAATTTGCGCTATAGAAATAAACTGAATTGAAATAGAATTGATCTCATTCATAACTCAATGGACTTTGCCTGGTACAAGGTTATGCACTCATTATGTTATATAGCACATGATTAACTGATTATTTAAACACTTATATTGATTTATTTAAGCTCAATTGTGAAAATAAGTGAACCACATTCTGTTGCACAATTAAGACTGAGTCGCTAACACCTGTTTGTGACACAACTAAGGCCTACATGAGGTGTCAAGTTTGTATTGCAGAAATAGATTTTATTTAAGGGCTGGTTATACTCCCCACAGCAGTGTGTCGCAGTGAGCAGTTTTGAAGCTTGGTCTGCGCTATGTTATATTCCACAGCACAAAGCAAGAGGGACAATCAGGAACTAGCTGGGGGTCTCGATACGGCCGAGGCGGTGAGGAAGTGGGGGAAAGTTTGTCCGACAACAGAGGAACATGAGGGCGAAAAAGAGTGGGGAACCAGGTGGAAAAAGGGTCCCAGCGTTCTCGCGCACCTCGCTCTTCTAGCTGGTCCAACTTCACCAGCTGTTTTTCTCAATTGCCGTCATACAAACAAAACAAGCCTGCAAGGTACCAAACAGGAGACGCATAGTGTAGAGCGGATGTAGATTCTGTCTGCGGTCACCTACAATACAGGAGAGGTGCAACAGAGTGTCAGCAGAGGGGGCAGTCATGGGCGGTTCTAGACAGGGGCCAATGGGGGCCAGTGCCCCTGTAAATCATGTCCTGGCCCCTGTGCTGAAGAAATAATGCTTAAAAAGAAATTTTAATGATGATATGCGCTGGAACAGACATGGTTATTAATGTCTGTTGGATCTATTTCATTTTTTTCTTTTACTAATTATTTAATAACAGTAAGGTGATAGCTTCAGTGGTATTGAGATAGGATCCCATTTTTCATCTGCTAAATGTTTTTTTTTCTAAACAAATAAAAGAAGTACTCTGATTTTTACAGCTGAATTTATCAGTTTTTCTTGCGTTCTAATTCAGATTTTATAGAAAATGGTAATTTTAACTTAAATTAAGTAAATAAATATGTAAAATTCCTAAATTATGAATGTATATTGACCTCATAAGAAATACAATTTTTATTGAACCTAATTCAAAGAAATGTCACTTCATGCAGCTCTCTTAATATATTTAAATCCCTTGCCCTGTTTTTTTTATTTCAGGCTTTTCTGTGCCCCCATGAAAACACACTGGCCCCCTCCTGGCCTCCTGGTACATTTGGTCTAGATCCGCCACTGCGACACACACGCACATGATCTAGTTTTCAAGTAGTAAATCAGCCTTTAGTCTATCCAAGTGAGTCATTTAAATAATTTTTGTGTCCAAGTCCAATGAGTAATCAACCAGCCAGAGAGCATTTAAAAAAGAACTAACAATTATTTAAAGGGTGGGACCTTGAGATAAAAATCCACAACTGAAATATTCTCACAGCTCTTTTCTAAAATGTGAATTGGTACATCTTAATGACCTTAATTCTTAATTATTTTGGAAAAAATAAAATCACAAATCAAACAGCTTTTTATTAGATTATTTTGTCTTTAGATTACTTTTCCAGAGGCCTTATGTTTATGTCGCTCATTCATCAGAAAACACTTCATTTCAGTGTCATGGATTCCTGATATAGCTCCCTCCTGGTCTCAGCTCTGTAGTTGTGGGCAGCCACATACTGGCATAACATAAACAGCAGCTTCTTGCTCTGCTGCTAAAATGACAATGGCAACAAACAGCTTTGTAATTATTCCCATTTTCTCCACAGTCTCTTGCTTTGAAGTGGAATTTCAGTATCGCTTTGTGTAAAAACAAATAAATCCTGAAATTATTTAGTTTCTAAAATTCTCATCATGTGTGTGATTTATATTGAGCTTTTTTTTTCAGTTTGGAGAGTTGGAGCTCAGTAAAAATGAGTGGGGTTGTAAGCAGAGAGTAGATGCCAAACGGACACAGTAGAGTGTCCAGAGTGAGCGTTACTCGTTCCATTAGAGATGAACAACTCTCTGCATTTTTCCAAGTAAAGTCCATTTTCCAGTGTTACCACACATATGGAAACACTTCACTTTCAGATAGTGACATGCTTCATACGTGATACCTGCCTCTGCACTGAGTCAGCAGCTTTTAGACATCTATTACACTCTTTCAGTGAACTAAATGAATATATTAGTGCACCACACTGGCTCGTCGAGGATCCCACAATCTGGTTTCAGCAATACAACTCATGCGTTGATAATTTGCCCTGAAAAATTGGCCGAGGACAAGCCTCCAATTATGGTTTTGCACCCTGTTCCCAGCGCCTCTCTTCTGATAACTCCTCTCATAACTGAGCTCTTTGAAAACCGGATGAATCCCGCACTACTAACCCCTATTATTTGACTGTTTTTCTCAGGAAGTTTTTTTTTTTTTTTTTACCCTCCCCTCTATAAAGTTTTTACTTAATGTACAACTGGCAGTTGTTTGGGGTATGATCACCAGCAGTGTTGTGCTGTGGCATGTTGACAGATATCAGCTGATGTGAAGTTTGTTTAGGGTTATGACGAGCAAACATCTCTTAACCTCAGCCTGTTATTTAATGTTCTGGGCACCGAGCCATCAAGTCTTTGTTTCCGGTCGTTGGGGAAATGTGCTTCGAGTTGTTTTTCATCCTAGTTGTTCCTTTGGCTTATAGATTGCATCATTTAGTGTTAGGCTGTAGTCATGTTTCAATGTTTGAAAGGCTAAACCTTTTGCTTTATAAAGGCTGGGGTTTTTTTTTTGTTGTTGAAATATTTTTTAAGCCTGCTAAGATCAACTATAAGCATATGCAGGATGAAATATCATCTTAGGTGCTATAAAGTAAGGATTTGTTAGGAAATGTTTGTGTATTTTTGGTGCTATTTTTCAAAATTTTCAAAAAAAAGACACTTTCTCCCTTTCTGTTGTACATGTTGCCCATTTTATGAAATCACCTTAGAGCTGCTGCAGCTTGGCAGAGGTGTATCTTCTTGTCATTCTACTTGTACCTTTCAAGCTACAGTTTGTAATTTTCACCAACATCTAATGGTTACACTGCAGGGATATGAGCCGCTCCCCCCCCCCTTCCAACAATACGGAGGCTGTCGTGGTACAAAATAGCTTCCGCAATGTCAGCATCACCTTTCTTCTGATGATGAGGTTTGTTTACATCCGAGATACCATCAGGTTTTGTGAGCTTAACCTCAATTTGTTTTAGTGAATGAGCCTCTGAAGAAAAGCTTAAAAGTGGGGAATGCTTTTAAGGGGTTTGTGAGTGGCTTTAAAAAAAGCTGTTTTAATTTTGCTCTAGAAGGACTATTTTGTCATCGTAACTCCAGCTGCCTTCTCCCTCCTGCTCTGCCCGGTTAACCTCCTCTGATCCTCAGTGGTTCTCCTTTCATGTCGCCCCACCTTCAGCCCTCTGTCCACCCAGCAGACTTATCCGATCTTCTGCCATCACCCTTTGATCCTTCGCAGTTAGCCTTTATACCTAGCCGAGGCTAGCTGAAGCCTCCCCCCCAGCCTTCAGAGCTCTGTTTGCTTCTTTGAGCTACCCCTATGCTCCTCACCTCTCCTCCTGAGCTAGTAGTAATTGAACTTTATTGATTTCACATTGGAGATTTTACCTCTGCATTTAACCCATCCCGTTGGGAGCAGTGTGGGGTTAAGGGTCTTGCTCAGAGACCCAGAGTTGGCAGTCTGTGGGAGTGGCCCTCGAACTATAAACCACAGAATTCCAAGCCCTCAATACTAGGTTGCCACTAGGTTGCCACTCCTCAGCTAGCACCGGCAAGCTGCCCTTTCTACTTGTGTAGGTCCTTAGCTGGCCTCCTCGCCTTGGTTCTGTTGCCCTCTCAGTTGGTATTCTCACTGATTTCTCACTGCTCCTTCCAGAGCTCCAGAACGCTGCCTCACCTAACCTCTGTTTTTCTGGGTGACTTGTCCCCCTGTTTTGGGCAAATCAAACATGAACCAGAAGAAAAATATATGTAGGCTCAGAGAGAAACTAACTGAAAACGCTACAACTGGTGCTTGAAATCGTCCTTCTTCATAATGACCAGCTGGTTGCTGGTCTGGCTGCTATAAGTCTAGCTTAGATAGAAAATTTTAGGAACAGCATTCTATTAGTCTGTGTAGGATTTTATAAAGGCCCAGCTGTCACATTCAAGCCTAATGGCGATCTGTACAATCACTAGTTCATGAGCTCTTTGCTGCCAAAGTGCAAAGATATCTGTCTCCTTACATGTAATTATAAAATTGCTATTTTCTAAGGCAAAGCAAACGTAAGGATTGAGACCTTTAGATCATAGATGATAAAAAATACCATACTTACGTATAATATAGTACATTTCTGTCAGTAAATCACTAATTACTGTAGCTTTATTGATTGATTGATTGTTTGACTTTATTTATCTCACAGTGAAGAAATTTACTCATAGTTTTTTGTTTTTTTTTTTTTTTAGCAGGAACATGCTACGATACTAAAGATTCTAGCATCATGTTATCTGACAGCCCATTTGTACACAGTATGCTAACCCAGTAACACAGAGAAAGATGCAAGCTGGGCAAGTTTACAAGCAAATGGTTTTCTTAGATTGGCATCCAGATTTTGATCGATTAGCTGACCTCCAATGGTCTGAAAATTTTGAAAGCATAGCTTAAAGCAGGCTTTCTCTCAATGGAGGGAGACTTCAAGTTACAGTATGTTCAGTGAAGTTGTCAAGAGGACAAATGAAATGCATCTCAACTGTATCTTATCCCTGCTTTTTACATAGCTACAGAGCATGATGCTATGTATCATCATGAATTGATTGTTTTCTTCATCAGGGACCATTAGGTTGGTCATGGTTAAAGGGTGCTGAGGAATCTGTTTTAATCTGTAAATTTTTTAGGAGATGGGTGAGGAACATTTAGGAGTAGAAATTACCCCTAAATGTTCAGCATAGGAGGCCATCCGTTAGAGTGGCCTATTCAAGGTTCAGACCGTATTACTTTGTTTCAGATAAAATCCTCGGACAAAATTTTTATGTGATTAATGTTTGAAATTATTACAGGTAGGCTACTAGTTTCTTTTAGTGACGACAACCTCTGAATACCCAAAACACTATACAGCTTTTAGCTTCATATTTAACGTCTTTAAATCAAATGTTTGAATATGGCTGTACTTTATAATACTATTGTGTCTCAATGTGGATTCAGTGTAAGGTATGTTTAATCTTGAAATGTTTTGGCTTTAGAACTGGACACTCGAGCAGCCTTTTTTGCCCAGAAACTCTAGTTACATACTATTTGCTCTCCAAGTAAAAGTAGATATCATGGTATTTGAAGCAAAAATATACCAACTAACAAAAATAAAACAACCAAATGTTGCAGTTTATTTTTCTATGCTGGTGAATTAAAACAAAATGAGTCATTTTTGAAAGGTTTACTTATTTCTGTTAAGCTTATCAGTTTAATAAGACAAGTTGATATGTTTGCCTTTTAGAATTGAAATACATTTTAGATATTAGTATTGCCTCAAGGCCGTAAACAAACTTTTAAGTGTTAGCATAGCTTCCCAGTAGCACTTAAATGTTGCAGTGCTGCTGGATGATAGACGTTAAACAGAATGAGAGTAATTTTAAGAAGCTGATAAACATTTGACAAGGTCCTATAATGCAATCCACCCCTACAAACTCCCGTCTCACATCGCATCCAACCAATGAACATTAAGGAGGTCAGTTTGACCAGACAGAGACGTTCCTCTGGATGTTGATCTCCTCCCCCCGATGACTTAGACTGTTTACACTGTCAAAACAAATATAATCTTAGCCTGGAGGCAGCTTAACAGGCGTCTGTTATTGTGAGCAAATATGAGAACTGATAAAATATCCACTTTGCTTCTAACCAAAAAAAAAAAAAAATCAAGTGTCTCTTTTCATTTTGAGTTAGTTAAAAGAAAATTTACCCTCATACAAATATGTTATATTATTATTAGATGGCATGATTTTATTTCTAAACCATTAACTTTTGGACTTTTAATGAAGACACGGTGGTAAAAAGACACATTTTGATTTGTTTTTTAATTGAATTTCTGGGGATTTAAGGAATATAGTATAGTTATCTGAGGTCAAACACAGTAACAGGCAAAAAACAAGCTGATACAGGTACTAAAGGCTCCTAAATTGTTCAAAAGTTAATAAAAATATTGAACTTTTTGTTTATGATAATCTTAAGAAACTTCATCTTGATCTTAAAGCATATTTTGTTTGCCTTTAACACAACATTGCCTTTCTCTCTAAAGGTTGAAACAAATGAAAAAAATAAAACAACAAGAATATATGCAAAAATGTAAAAGATTACACTGAAGATTTGATGGAAAGTAATATGTTATAAAATTCAGCTGTGAAACCTCATTTTGTCTTTTCAGACCTTTCTGCCTCTAAAACGCACTGTTTTTCTGTCAGCTAATGTTTGCATTTCATTGAGATTCTGTGTTAACTGAATGCTGAACCCTATTACAGCGACTGCAAGTTATTCATAGCCTCTTAGGTGACTTTAAATCTGCTTACTTTTCCTAATCCTCCTGCCTTTAACCTCATACTTTGTAACAAACGGGTTTTGTGTTTGTATCATCTATTATTCTGTTTATAAAGGCTTATGTGAGGCAATTAGAAGAAAAGGAGAAGGAGCAAAGGTTGTTTTAAACAGAAGCTGAATAAGATGTTTTCATTTTTTTAATCACTGCCATCACATTGGTCTACATTTACAATTCTTCAAAGTTTGCTTGGCTTTGACTTGTTTCCAAATGCATTATTTTTTACCTGGTGAACTTTCTATTCTGTTCATATGTTATCCATTAAAATGAGTTTGTGTTCTTGTAAACAAGTTGCACAGCATCTTGTTTGCCAGTGTTTGTATAAAACTAGTTTGTTATCTGTGTCTGACTCCAACACACAAACACACGTGCTTCCAGGAAGACTCTCATCAGAAAAACAGCAAACATTTGTATTTCTTAGATCCCAACCCATAAACCAGTCACTCCTTTTTTAGAGCTCACTCAGTCAACATAAACCACACAATTTTACTGAATATACTGTACATTTAACCACTTTCTACCCTCCAGTTTTAAGTGCTTTAATCTTCAGAAAATGTCATTGACCATTGGAGGACAGACGGCTCTCCCACATCCCCAAGGACAAGCAGAAAAGACAAACTGCTCTAGAAAAGCTCAATTAAACATCAGACTTTAATGTCAGTCCCTCCACACTGTAGCTTCAGCCACACATGAATGAGAGAATAATGCTCTTTTGTGAAGGAGTTCAGTTTTATAATCTAAAGCCATTGGTTTAAGAAGGGGAAGCCCTTTAGTTAAGAAGACCCACAGATCACCCTTCATGTCTTCCTTTCTTTCTGCTTCACCTTTTCCTATGTATGTTTTCTCCTACCTCCTCTTCTTTTCAGTCTTCCCACTGGGCCCATAGGCGGGATTAATGCTAGCAGAGCTGGGACCACCACATCTACTTTGCCCTTGCTCCTAGAAGGGCAAGGTTGTGCTAATTGTGCCTTGACATGCATATGCACACAATAACACTCATGAACAGCCATGTGTGTTGCATGACCAACCGCTGGGCTCATGTGCTTGGATTACCAGAAGACTATGAAAGAAAACCTGTTTAATCCAAACATGGTGGTTGTAGGGGAGCTAAAAACGGTGGGGGTCGGGTTTTGGTGCTCCAAGGCTTTAATACCAGAGGTTGTCTCAAAAAAACCACTGATGAAAGGGGAAAAAAATGAGAACAAGGGTCCCTTGCAAACCACCTGACCTCACCTCGCTTTTCTTAGCCCCCAAAACATCCCTACCCCACCCAGGCATGGGGAACCCCCATTAGGCAGTAATAAATAGATTCTTTCTCTAACTTGTCTAATCCAGCTAAATAGCAACAAATCCTATTAGGTTTTGAAACATAAATCCTTCCTTGCCACCTTACCCCCTCCCTTGAAGCAGAAAAAAAAAGTTCCCCTCCAATCTGATCGACATTCAGACACATTTTGACTCATATCATGAAACCTTTGAGCAGAAGATGGATTGAGTTAACTTGTTGATAATATTTGTGTCCTTTTGTATAGTATGGCTCTAAAAAGGGCATTTGTTTATTTTTAGGGTATTTGACCATTTAGATATACTTCATCTATCTCCTCAATGCCACCTACACTACACACTACTAGAAAAAAAAACTCTTCCTCACCCACCGCGGACAGTCTCCCGTTTTTTCCTCCAAGCTCTGGTCCTCTCCCAGAGGCCTTGGAGCTTGAGGATTCTGCACAGTATCTTTGCTGTTCCTAGAACTGCACTTTTCTGGACTGAGATGTCAGATGTATTTCCAGGGATCTACTGTGACCACTCCTCCAGTTTGGAGGTCACT
>NW_015151989.1:5016-6456 GCF_000732505.1 Cyprinodon variegatus | reverse complement strand
GCTAATCTAATCCACCTGCTCCTGCTACTATTTAAACCCCTTGGCCCCAGCCATCAGTGCCATCTTCAGCCTTGTGTGAGAGTTCTCTTGCATACCCAGTTGCGTTTCTGATAACCTGATCCTGACTAGTTTTTGCCTCTGGACTCCTGAGTTTTGTCTGCCCCTGTTTGATCTATTTGCCTGGCCTGTCTTAGGACTCCTGTTGGATTCTTCTGTGGACTGAACTTAGATCTGCCTCTTGACTTTGCCCCCTGGATTATTCATAATCTTTCATAATCATCCTCCTTCAGATTATCGTGGTCATTAACCAGTGCTTTTCTCCTATGGACATTCCTGCTTTAGACTTCCTAGCCGCTGATACCACAGATCCATAGGCCGTCGTTTGACTAAAAGCTTTTTAAGTTATTCCACTGTCTATCTTGCCTGAATTCTCTGTCCTACATTCTGAGCTCTTACAAAGACTTCTAAACTATTGAGTAAAGCCAATCTTAAAAACAATGTGGCTGTTTTACTAACATTTAATCCACCATCACAGCAAGATTGGTCAGCTATTTACATAAAAGCCAAGGGTTTGGCTTTTAATTTGAAAATTCTAAAAGATCACCCTCAGGTAGTCCTGAGTCTTTAAAACAGGATTCCTCAATCCTGGCCTTAAGCGTCCTGCTTCCTGTACCTTTTGAATATTGAAACTGAGACAAATCTAAAAGAAGCAAGACATCAGACCTCTGGGACAGGAATGAATAAACCATGCCACAGATCTTCACCTGTAAATATGGTACGAGCATTAGACTGTTCCAAGCTTTTAAAAAACACTTAAGTTGGCTAACTTGCATCCAACCACTCATGATGAAACAGCTTCAAGTTCCAATTCAAATTATTTATGGGTACTTCAGTCAGGTTACAACAGCAAGTGTTCGGCGTTCTCATAGCATAGTGTTTTGTATCCCATCATTTAATTTTATTTTCAGACCTACACTCTGCCCCAAGATTGAAAGGTTCTGTTTAGGAAACTGGACCTGAAGTTTTCTAGAAGTTGTTTCGCGTCTCAAAAAGGAAGCTTCTTCAGTTCTTTAAATTAATATACTATAGGTGTAAAAAAAAACAAAAAAAAACATTATCCCCCTAGGGACCTCCTTGCCCAATCCAGTAGGAGGGATCATAACCACCTTTTTAGAACTGAAGAAGCCTCTTGGATGAGAGGAGAGAGACTTCCAGTGACCTTGATGGAACCTTTGAAGCCTGACCATGACCTGGATGACTGAGAATATTCACAGATATCTGCACCAAGAATATCAAGAAACAGATAGTAGAATTTACCTGATATCCTGGTTGGTGAAATCCTCGCTTAGAAAAGTAAAGAACTGACAGCCAGGGTCCTTTGTGCAGACTCTCTGACACTCCTGATAATCAGGCGTGAACAAGGCTCTGTAGTCTGCCCCA
>NW_015151989.1:0-1088 GCF_000732505.1 Cyprinodon variegatus | reverse complement strand
GCTTCAGTGGTATTGAGATAGGATCCCATTTTTCATCTGCTAAATGTTTTTTTTTCACAACAAATTTAAAAAAAATCCTCTAATTTTTACAGATGAATTTAACAGTTTTTCCTGAGTTCTAATTCATATTTTATAGAAAACAGTAGTTTTAACTTAAATTAAGTCAAACAAATGTAAAATTCCTAAATTATAAATGTATATTGACCTCATAAGAAATAGAATTTCAATTGAACCTAATTGAAAAGAAATTTAACTTCACGCAGCTCTCTTAATATATTTGAATCCCTTGCCCTGATTATTTATTTCATGCTTTTCTGTGCCCCCATGAAAACATGCTGGCCCCCTCCTGGCCCCCTGGTACATTTGGTCTAGATCCACCACTGTTCCTTACCTTCATTACTAGTGGATATACTTTAGTATATTCTGCTGTAAAATTAGTCTTATATTTTCGTTTTTTACTCGAAGATTCAACCTCTGCCGTTTCACAGGATGCACAGGCTTTGAGTGGTAAGTAGGTGACTGTCAGAGAGTAACAACCAATCGCCTGGAACGCTGGTTGAACAGAGAACAAGATGCATGAATTATTGCCTGCACGCTCTCACTGGCATTAAAAACAACACCACCTCACATTGTCTAAAATCCGGGATAATTGATCCGACTCGCAGGCATCCGTGAACAGGCTAGACATGGCTAGACATCAGGGAGTCTCCCGGATGTTCCGGATGTTCCGGGAGACTCCCTGGTGTCTAGCCATGATTAAATATTTGTGATTCATAAGCAAATGCTTTTTCACAATACATATATACACACAAGGCCACATATATGTAGAAACAGCTTGCCACATGACTGAAATATTCATACGTGATACAATCACGTATGAACAGCATCAGTGGTAAACTTTATTAAGAGAGCTGCATGAAGTGACATTTCTTTTCAATTAGGTTTAATAGAAATTCTATTTCTTATGAGGTCAATATACATTTATAATTTAGGAATTTTACATTTGTTTGACTTAATTTAAAGCTACAGTGTGTAATAATTACAGGGATATACAGTCAGAAATGTAATATATTATACATAACTATGTT
>NW_015151988.1:131589-133306 GCF_000732505.1 Cyprinodon variegatus | reverse complement strand
CAGCCATAGACAAGCAAAGGACCAGCCAAGGACCAATCAAGGACCAGTCATAGCCAAGCCAAGGAGAGACCAAGGATCAATCAAGGAGCAGCCAAGGGCAAGCTAAGGACCAACCACGGACCAATTAACGAGCAGCCATAGACAAGCAAAGGACCAGCCAAGGACCAATCAAGGACCAGTCATAGCCAAGCCAAGGAGAGACCAAGGATCAATCAAGGAGCAGCCAAGGGCAAGCTAAGGACCAACCACGGACCAATTAACGAGCAGCCATAGACAAGCAAAGGACCAGCCAAGGACCAATCAAGGACCAGTCATAGACAAGCCAAGGAGAGACCAAGGATCAATCAAGGAGCAGCCAAGTGTTTGCTAAGGACCAACAAAGGACTAGCCAAGAACTTACCAAGGATCAACCAAGGACAAACCATTGACCAGCCAAGGCGCAACCAAGAACCAACCAATGATTAATCAAGGACTGGCCAAAGACCAACCAAGAACCAGCCAAATGCCAACCAAGGAAAATCCTAGGACCTCCCAAGGTAAGTGGGGATCAGCCAAGGACCAACCAAGGCCAAACCAAGGACAAGAAATGGACTAGCCAAGGATCAGCCAAGGACCAACCAAGGATCAATCAAGGAAGGGCCAAGGACCAATAAAGGAGAAGCCAAGTGCTTGCCAAGGACCAGCCAAGGACCAACCAAGGACCAGCCAAGGAAAGTGGGGACCAACCAAGGATCAACCAAGGAAAGTTGGGAACAATCAAGGACTAGCCAAGAACAAAGCAAGGACCAGCCTAGGACCAACCAAAGAAAAACCATGGACCAGCCAAGGCCCAACAAAGGACCAACCAAGGATCAATCAAGGACCAACCAAGGATCAATCAAGGTCCAACCAAGCATCAATCAAGGAGCAGTCAAGGATCAATTAAGGAGCAGCCAAGGATAGTGAGGACCAACCAAGGACTAGCCAAGAACCAACCACAGACCAGGCAAGGAACAACCAAGGACAAACCATGGACCAGCCAAGGCCCCCCCCTAGGACCACCCATGGAGCAGCCAAGGACAAACCATGGACCAACCATGGACCAGCCAAGAACCAACCAAGGACCAGTCCTGGACCAACCAAGAACCATTCAAGGACAAACCAAGGACCAACCAAGGAAAGTTGGGAACAATCAAGGACTAGCCAAGAACAAAGCAAGGACCAGCCTAGGACCAACCAAAGACAAACCATGGACCAGCCAAGGCCCAACAAAGGACCAACCAAGGATCAATCAAGGACCAACCAAGGATCAATCAAGGACCAAACAAGCATCAATCAAGGAGCAGTCAAGGATCAATCAAGGAGCAGCCAAGGAAAGTGAGGACCAACCAAGGACTATTCAAGAACCAACCACAGACCAGGCAAGGAACAACCAAGGACAAACCATGCCTTTCTGGAAATGCTTTTTCATTTTCAAATTTTACATTTCAAATTGAATTTTGGTATCTATTTCGTTTGCTGGGGTACATTTTGAAAAATAAATCTCAAATGTCTTTTTCTTTTTTAATTTGATTAAGTAAAAGGATGAGCAGTCTTGAAGAAACTTAAAATGCAAACAGGATGATTTACGTGGGCCTGGCTGTGTGTTTCCTGGATGGGGCCGCCTTTTACAGCTGCTTTTTGTATCTCTGCTTCTGTCTCCTTGAACCCCAGTCGGCCTCAGCAGATGGCCGCTCAC
>NW_015151988.1:124555-125636 GCF_000732505.1 Cyprinodon variegatus | reverse complement strand
AAGTATGGAAGCAAATCATTACCATATTTCAAATGAAAAGGCATTTTCAGAAATGCTTTTTCATTTTAATTAAGTAAAAGGATGAGCAGTCTTGAGCAAGAAAATTAAAATACAAACAGGATTATTGATTACTAATTTCATTTATGAGTCAAACAATGCAGCCACATTCTTAAAATGAAAAAGCATTTCTGAAAATGCCTTTTCATTTGAAATATGGTAATGATTTGCTTCCATACTTCCTCACCTACATCATCAATAACAACAACTACATAATCAACAGCAACAAAGTGGAGCTTTAAAACCAGACACAGCTGAAACAAACTGTTCAAAATAGAATATGGTTAGATGTATATTTGCAACAATAGGCGTTGTTGTCGGAAAATCTAGATTTCTCTTCTATTATATATTAATTTATCCTATTTACTCACTATAAAAATTTTTACACAGTCTGTTTATCCAGGTTGATACCAGAGGAATGGTGTGCATATTGGAAACCAGTAAATTACCTGTAGATAATGGGGCAGATTTTGCAGATCTAGGGCAGTAGAACAAAGGCAAGGTTCCAGGGAATTGTCAACTCCCTAAAAAGAAATTTAGAAATTTTTTATTTAATGTTGCAATAGAAAAATATGGAAGATAAGATAAACCAATATGATGAGACGTTAGAGGCTTAAAAACAAGGTAAGGTAAGAAGATATACAGATTTTGAAAAAAAAAAAAAAAAAAGGCAGTGTTTAAACCTGATATATTTACTCTGTATTATATATTAAACTTACACTATACTAAGTTATAATAATGAAATTTCATTTCAATGGCGCTTTTAAAGAAACAAAACTCTAAACTTTTACAGGAAATTAAAAACTCATGGCAAAAAAAACTTAAATTATTACAGAAAAAAGTAAGTAGGGCATAAAATAAGGTGAAATTAAAAATTTTAAACAAAAAAACTTGTAATATAGAGGAATTAACCTTAAATTAAGTTACAAAAAACTTAATTAAATTGAGAAAAGGGCAAAATAATGTTGAGAAAAAGGCATAAGGATGGTGATGAGAAAAGTATGTGGTGAGACTTAAAGTGGCT
>NW_015151988.1:121708-122871 GCF_000732505.1 Cyprinodon variegatus | reverse complement strand
AATACACGTTTATCACTTAAAACTTATTAACAATGAAATCAGTGATTTTAAGTGTTAAAAATAAATGTTACCCTACAGTTTACCAAATATATGAGATGTAGTTTGGAAAATGCAACTAAAATACATAAAAGCTATGAGTTTATTAACTAAAATGGCAGATTTGCAAAAATAAATAATAAATCCCTGAGGATTTGACTCAAGTGGCATATTTTCCTGAGAGTGAAATAATATTAATAACTTTTGGCACATTTAAAACAATTATGTTTGAAGGAGAATTAAACCTAAAACCTGAAATATCACAACAAATAAAGTTAAATGAAACAGATTTTTTTTAATTAAATTAATATGAACAGATTTTGCTTGTTTAACAATAATTGGGCATTTCTGCAAATAATCAAGAAACTGTGTCATTATTTAAATGCAAAGTTTAATTTGTTAACCTTAATTCTTTAAGATTTAGATTAAACTTTAAGGTTAAATAAATCTATATGTGTAGAGAAAAAATAATTTGTATAAAAATAAATTAGGCTGATTAAATTTGCTTTTAAATTATTGACAATACATTAAGAAGTAAATATATCTTAAGTTGATCTGAAATAAATATACAAATTTATTTAACAAAAGCATTGGTTAATAATTATACGGTGTTCCAATGACTCAATTGGAAATAATGATAATATTATTTAATAACAATGATAACATTAAAAATAATGATGAAAGTGATAGAGGATATAGATAACAGAATTTAATTCCTACATTAAGATAAAGGATGGAGGCTTTAAAATAATCTATTCTCAATGAATCCATAGCTCAGATATATCTGGAGGTTAAATGGACTGAGAATTTGTGGTTTTTCTTCAACAGAACATATTTTATTTGTTCCGATGAAGAAAAGGGTGGAAGGAATATAAAACAAGAGAAAAACAGCAAAGCTAAACTAATAAGGATCCATATAGATGCTGTTTTTTCCATCTGGAAAAGTCCATGTGGAATTTGGGTTGGTAATTGAGAGCAGAATAAATAAACAACCTAAAACAAAATACTAAATTATGACTAAACCAGTAAAGTGAATAAATATGGGAATAAAATGCCCTTATAAAGGAAAATTATATAGCCGGACATTTTTAGCTGCTCTGGTGAAAGTCACTAATGATATTCTCATG
>NW_015151988.1:119100-120246 GCF_000732505.1 Cyprinodon variegatus | reverse complement strand
TTTGGCTGTGACTCCATCCTGGAGAGAAATATCAGCTGTGCTGCTGCCATCAACACCTTTGTTTATAAATGGTGGAGATCGGCCTGTTTTCCAGTGTAGTCCTGTTTCTCTGACCGTGACTGGCTGGATGTGCTCTCTTCATCCTCTGACATGGGAGCTAGCTCGGAGCTCGTCTGCCTGGCTGTGTGTTTCCTGGATGGGGCTGCCTTTTACAGCTGCTTTTTGTATCTCTGCTTATTCCCCCTTGAACCCCAGTCGGCCTCGGGAGATGGCCGCTAACACTGAAACTGGTTTTGCTGGAGGTTTCTTCCTGTTAAAAGGGAGTTTTTCCTCTCCACTGTCTCTACAAGCATGCTTAGTGTGAGGGATTGTATTGGAGTCAATGCAATCAACTGGTTTTCCTTAGATAGAAAACTTTGAATCAATCTGACTGGATGATCTGGTGAACTGTAAAGTGCCGTGAGATGAAATGTGTTGTGAATCGGCGCTATAGAAATGAACTGAGTTTAATTGAATTGAGTGTACTGTTTTGACTGATTTGAATTTTTTTCTTTCCAGGGAAACAAAAAGTGTAACTGATATTGATAAGAACTAAAAATTGAAATTCTCAGAAAAGAGATATTTTACCATAAAAAGTATCATCATGGGGAAAAAACAGTAAAAATTTTTGCCAACTAAGATGTGATTCCAGGGCTCTATTTATTGGCAACATATTTTAGCTATCATAATCTTTTCCATGATTTTTCCATCTATTATAATCATTTAATTTGTCCACTGACTTAATGCAGTATGTATGATGACTGTTCTCTCTTTGCAAAGATATGAATAAATGTGCCGACTGAGTGAAATCCATCGATCTCCGTTTATTTAACTAGGGTGAATAGTTGAATACTTTGTTCTCAAGACAGCATGAAGGGGTTAAAGTTCTATATTACATACACCCTATCATATAACCTTTTAAAGGCCAATAAGACAGGGGATGTAGTAATATGTCCCTGTTGAAGGTAATGATGGATGGTGAACATATGTAATTTCCAACTCTTTACCAGCTGTCAGACACATATACTTTAGTGTTACTGCTATTACATGAAGACTGAAAGTTTTTCATTGTCTCATTTAGCAAAGGCAGTCCACCTCCTTAAATTT
>NW_015151988.1:112260-116818 GCF_000732505.1 Cyprinodon variegatus | reverse complement strand
ATTACGGGATTTTTCTCTGGCCGGAAGGTCGATGGCAAATCCTCCGTCTTCAAGTTGGCAATCCAATGATGAACCCGTCTGTGGAGGATTAGGAATCAGAAAGATGAAATAACTAATCTCTTTTTTTCACTTTTACCTGATGTATTCCAGCATCCAGCTGCCATGCACGTGGGCATTGTCAGTTTAACTATAGCTCTGGTGAATTTCAATGGTGAAGTTCTCTTGAAATCTTCAATAATTGTTGTTGATTGCAGATGTGTCTAGTAGTTCCCATGGATTTTGCTTGTAAAGCGGGTAGAATGGCACTAGGCTTACCGCACTGTGACGTCACTGCCGGAAGATGTCAGGAGTGAGTTGTTACTATATTTGGGCAAAAATGGCCACTCCCAGACTCAGGGATCCTGACGAAAATTATTATTCTTATTTTTTCCTGATTAACACTAAATGAATTAAATCATTGCGAATGTATTAGTTTTAGGTATAAAAAATGATCCATTGATTATTCCTTGCTGACTGGACTTTTCCTTTAAGAAAAACCAAAATTAAACATGATTCCTGTAACAAAATAAAGCTTAATTCAAATGTTTATACTACGTGAAATATAACAAGCGAATGCACTTTTGGCTGGTTTATGGAGGGGGAAAAACTAGAAATTTTCCTTTAGTGTTAGGTAAGGGTTTAAGAGCACCAAAAAGTAACAGTTCTGTGTATACTGTGGTTTTAAAATCACAAAAATAATTTAGGAAATATTTTGAAAATTATCTAAAATCAATTTCAAACAGCAAAGTTACTCTCACATTCACACTTCATCTTTTGTCATCTTTATTTTCTCTAATTACCATTTTTTGTCATGAATTATTTGGAGGATGGTTGAGGACCCAAATGCATTAGCCAGGAAACAGAGGTGAATCTTGTAGATTTAATGAATAACTGAGGCAAAATCAAAAATACGAAGAAACGAAAAAAACAGAAAGCATCAGGGAGCAAGAGACAAAGGAGCAACTAAACAACAAGGAACCAGGAGTGAATGACTGCAGAGTAGTGGAGTACATAAAGGGAACAGAACAAAGGATGGGCTAATGAAATAATATGGAGCAGGTGTGAGTGGAACGATTTGAAGGACGAGTCCACTGTATCCTCAGTATCCTTGGTTTTCCCAGGATTCATTGCAAAACCAAGCAAGCTGGCTGCTCCGCGATCAGAGTAAATGGTACTTGGTGACGAACAGCGGTGAACATTGTAAGTTCAGTTAAATAAAATATAAGTTTGAATAGTTCTGCGAATAGTTCCGTCTAAAATAAAAATAAAAATAATTGTTTTAATGGTTATTGAGTCAGATATGTGGCGGTAATGTTTGCTTTTTTCTGTTACTGTGTAAATGGGTTTCAGATTCTCACATATCTGCAGTGTGGGGACTATAAATCTGATAGGATTTTTATTTTTTAATTGCTATTTTGCACAATTTGCTTAAGTAAGTATTTTTTGTTGTTGAATATAAGAGATTTTGCAGATATATATTTTTATACATACATTATTTGGATTCTACTTTCTACCCCTTTTATAGAATAGAATAGAATAGAATAGAAAATCTCTTTATTGTCCCACAATGGGGAAATTTACAGCAGCAGAAAGATTATTAAAAATGGTCACACAAATGTGGACCTTAGAAAAATTTATAAGAATAACATAATAGAAAAGAGTTAAAATATAAACAATAAAATAATGTACTCTTGAGTGTTTTAACAATATAAAAACTGTGCACCTGGAGGATAAATAACCAATATACAGCTATGGACATTTTTACAGTGATGGGTATTTGGAAAACAGTAGCAACAGCAGAGATGTGCAAAAAGTCTTTGTTCACTTTACAATAAAAAAAAAGGGGAAAAAAACAGTTTTGAAAAGTTCGGCATTCAATCTTTTCCTGCTTTGCGTGTCAACTGTAACAGTTGCTAAGGAACAGAGCGTACGGCGGTAAAAGCTGCCAAAGGGTAGACCTGTTTGAATACTAATAGCCAAAACTTTTACGGTCTCTTCTTTTTAAGGTCTTCAAAGGATCCAGTCCAGAACACCTAATAACTGAAAACAAAAAACTTAAAGTCCCAAAAGGGGGAGAAGCATGACAATTCTAATAAAAAACAAACAAAAAAAAAAGCCTCACCTAATCCCTGACAGGATTTTGTGATGTGAATGCAAACAAAAGTTCAGATTTCTCCACCTCATTCACAGATGGTCAAATGTTGCCAACTTTGTCAAAATTGTGCCGCTCCCTCCCTAAATTCAGCACCACTGCGTCGCTCAGCTTCGCTCCAGATCTGCCCTCTATAGAGATAAAATGGGAATTCTTTGCTCCAGTTGCTAAATTCAACCATTAGAGTCTTAATGGAAAACACTCCAAATGACAAAATTCCAATCATCTGAATTTCTCGGTTGCTCTGGCCTCATAGTTTTCTTCATAATCTATTCCATTCCCAGTTAGACCCGGAACCACAACTGGCATTCGACCCTCACCAGTGATTCCCTTCTGTTTGCGATTCTGACCCAGTAGTGTCTGAATCTCAGTGCTGATAACGCAACATATCTGTGACACAGGTCAGACAGCCTCACCATGGCATGAACAGCTGCTAACTCTTTCCAAAAATGGTCATAGACCAAGTATCCACCAAGTCCAATAAGCAAAAAAACTGCTATCAATAATCTAATTAAGTTCACGTCTTCAAAGTCCTTAAAACGACGTCAGGTACATCCTTTTGTGTTTCCCCTGGTAAACCATGACATGCCTAGCAGTGTGTGTCCAGTCGGAACCACTTTGCCCAGCAGGACATGTAACAAGGCAGGACTTCTTACCAGAGTCCGTTTGGGAGAGGCTAGAGATCATCTCAAAAAGTTGGTCTCTGTCCGGTAGTTTGGTCCGAACCAGAATTTGTTGGTCTTTATTTACACCTGCACCAGTTGCGGCTGGCCAATATTAAGGAATGTTTCATAAGGGTGGCCAGATGGGGCCAGTAAAAATCTTGGGTTGACACACTGAAACTAAAAGCCCTAATTTGAATTGACTATTGTGATAAACCTACCCTTAGAAAACTTTGATATAGACTAAAGTAACCTCCAAAAAATCCTGACTAAGTGGCAGACGGCCGCAAACCCGCGCAGACCTCAAGCGGAAGTGCGCAGACAAAAAGCAGCTGTGATTTTTCCTTTGTGTGCCTTTCCAGCTGTCTGTTTGGCCGTCTTTCTCGATTTGGGCCTGGGGCACACCATTTTAAAAAACCGAGGAATTACAATGGACGAAAGGTTAATCAGTCTTTTTGCCAACTCCATTAACATAACCTGTTCCTCTTCGATGTCCAGCAACTCTAGATCCATATCTGTGATATCTTGCAGATGCTACATTGTTGTTTTGGAAGATAAACAGTCCCGCCGGCACCGCCAAAGTTCTCTTGACCATCCGGCGAAGTTCTCACGAGTTCTCGAATAGGCTCCCTATGGCTTCCATCTAAGGGCTAAAGAAAGAGTGACAGCTCAGCCCATGCTCAATGCTACAGCTGAATTAGCCCCAGGATTGACCTTATATCTACAGGAAGAAAATCCATGCATGACAAGATCATTCAGGTCCTCAGTGACAAGCAGTGTTATCTGGAGGATTCCAGCTCTCCAATAGTACTTGAAGATTTTATACAGTGATTATTCTGAGGGATGTGATTTAAAGACAATTCATGTTTTGCAAATGTAGGTGTCGACATAAAGATTATACATCCCCATATTTAATATAACATGCCCCCCCTGGTGTGGAGATATTACAGCTAGTATAGTCATATATCATCCTCTCTCTGCTGACCCCGTACACTTCTATAGTATCCTTATAATAGACACCAGCTATTGTTGAAGGATATTTTTAATTAAAAACATAACAGATCCCTCCCTGCCCAGACTCCCACAGCTCGTTAGATTTTCATCCATATTTTTGTAGTATCTTATTTAAATTTCTCTTAAACAAATGTGTATTTGTTTGTTTATTTCTTATAAACCAAACCTACAAAAAAAGTAAAAGCCTTTTCAGTGAAACTGAGTCATAAGAACCATTTTTTCTGTCAAAGGGCGAAAAGGTGTGAAATTGTGACCAAATGTCTCTGCGAGCTGTGGTGGGTTTTAAACAGAGAAATTATTGCATCACTCAAACGTTTTGTCCTCAGTATTATTAAAATCTAATGGAACAATAAATTACCTCTGACCATTTCTCTAACTTAAAGGGTACATTTAGATGCAGTGTTTTTGTTAATTTACAAAGAGAAAAATGTTTTCCTGTGTGCAGCCACTGTGTGATTGAAGAATAATTTTACATCAAGTTCCAATGTGGAGGTCATAGCTGCAGCCTTTGTTTGCCGTTTTAATCTAAGCAGGGGCGGATTTATGAAATTTTGGGCCCTAGGCAAAAACAGGCAGGGGGCCCTATGAACTGAGAAGATAACACATAAAACAGACCCATTATACAGATAGAGAAATGTTAATAGAATAGACATCTATTATTTTTTCCAGGTTTTTTTCCCTCTCTTCTTGT
>NW_015151988.1:108109-110012 GCF_000732505.1 Cyprinodon variegatus | reverse complement strand
ACTTGGATAATAGCGCGTTGTGACAAACACCAGATACAGCACTGGGACTTGATCAAAAGCCGATACCGCACCGTGACGTCACAAACCAGTAGGTGGCAGTAGTGTTCTTTGACAAACATGGATGCCTCCAGTAAAGCACATTCACATGAAAATTACTCTTAATTAAAAACACTTTTCATTCATTGAACAGTATGTAATAATTTCATACTTAAAGTACTTTGAGGAGTTTGAATTCTGAGTATGAGCAGACTTTACCTTTAAGTGGTTAGGCTCCTTAGTTTATAAATGTTAGAGATTGGCCTGTTTTTTTTAGTGTAGTCCTGTTTTTCTGCTCTCTTCATCCTCTGACATGGGAGCTGTACTGTTCTGCCTATTAACCACCGCACATGTCTGTTCCCATCTGAACGTTCTGCCTGAACTCTCTATGGACTCCTGGAACCCTGAACCAGCCTGTTTCTGTTCTCATCGGTTTCCCTGACCAAGTCCCAAACTTCTGGACCTCTGAGCCTTCCTGTTCTGATCTGTTTCCATTACCTGGCTCACACTTCTGCTTCTTCTCTGCATCTCGTTGGCAGCCCACCGGCTGGAGCCCACCTTGCTCTATGGAGATGGACTGAACTGTTAAACCAGAGGTTCCAGTGATGGGCAGCAAAAAGAAGGATTCTGGATAGTGTTTATAGTACCAGCCTTTTATAGTGTCATTACTGTATGTTATATCTTTATTTCTTTAGCTTATTCTCAAGAATTTACATTTGACATAACAGTTTTGTTAGATTTTACATAACTTTATAGAAGATTGAATCAGTTTTAATGATCATAGGTAGTAAGAAGGTCAATTACTCAGTATTTAAGTAGCCTTTTTAGCAAATACTTTTTCACTCTTGAGTAATTTGTTTAAAGTCCACATTTTACTTTTAATTGTGTAGAAATATGATAATGTAGTGCTACTATTACTTAAGTACAATTTTTGGGGACTCTAACCCTGCAGTAGGGCGATGTCTGCTGATCTTTGTGCGCTTCCAGAGAGAATAGATACAGTTTTCTTCCATTTACCTAAAGTTTTTCCAGCATTTGATTTTAAACAAAGTTCCCAATCCGCTGTCTATCAATGTCTCCTGTTTACTGAGCTGCCTGCTCCCGAAAGATTTGCTTCAGACAGGAACACCAGTAACATCTCAGTCCCTCTGAGGGACCAAGATTCATTCTCTTCAAAGTCTGCCATTGCATATACTGTGATCTTTTATGATCATTATATTCAATTCAGTTTATGTCTATAGCACCATTTTAACAACACATGTCATCTCAAGGCAATTTACAGTTCAACCTGATATTACAGTCAAATTGATTCAGAGTTTTCTATCTAAGGACAACCAGTTGATTGCATCAACTCATTGACTCAGAAGCAATCTCTCACACTAAGCATGCTTGTAGCGACAGTGGAGAGGAAAATCTCCCTTTTAACGGGAAGAAACTGGGGTTCAAGGAGACAGAAGAAGACGTACAGAAAGAAGCAGAGATACAAAAGGCAACTATAAAAGGAGGCCCTGTCCAGGAAACACAAAGCCAGGCAGACGAGCTCCGACACAGCTTCCATATCAGAGGATGATGATAGCACATCCAGCCAGTCACAGTCAGAGAAACAGGACTACACTAAAAAAAACAGGCCAATCTCCAACATATATATAAAAAAAAGGTGTTGATGGAAGCAGCACAGCTGATATTTCTCTCCAGGATGGAGTCACAGCCAAACAGGAACAGACCAGATGAAGCTACTATGAGAAAAAGCAGAGAGAGCAGGACTTTATAGATTGAACTAACAGATTCTGCAGAGTGGGAGAATAGAGATAGAATGAAGCAGAATGATGAAATGTGGGTCCCTATTTACCTGAGTTCACTATAAAAT
>NW_015151988.1:104974-106234 GCF_000732505.1 Cyprinodon variegatus | reverse complement strand
TAGAGATTGAACTAATAGATTCTGCAGAGTGGGAAAATAGAGATAGAATGAAGCAGAATGATGAAAATGGCTCCATGTGTCCTCCAGCAATCTAAACGTACAGCAGCATTACTAAAAAGATAGCTCAGGATCACCCGACCAAAAAGACTAAATCTCAAACTTTTACCAAACTCAATTATACATCCTCTCTAATCGAAAACTACCTGCACTCCACACAGAGCCGAAGCAGCAACGACTATTTGACTTCTCCACATGTCATTGAATAATGGGACATGATTAAAAATAAAATAAATAAATAGAGACCCTGTTAAGAAATTTCCCTTTTATCTGTAAATTTACTTCACTATAGCAGTCCAAACACTTTAAATCCTAAATAAACCTTTTCAAATATGATCCATTGGACAACACTTAATTTGCTCTTTAAGATCGTTTTAGCTCAGTCTTAAAAATTCAAAGAATTTTGTTCTGTAATTTGTTCATCAAAGATCCTTTCCCCATAAAGGGGAGATATTACAGCATCAAAGACAATGATTGGCTAGATTTAGGAGCCACGATATACATACACATCAGCAACTTGTGTTGGAGTGAAAGAACAAAGCTGCACTGACGAGAAAAAGGACAGATATTTGACAAGGTTCCCAGACTCGTAATCCAAATGTTGCCAGTTTTCCATGTATCACAGGCCCTCACTGCAGTGTAAGAATTAAAGGCGTGTCAAGCGGAATAGTTATTTATGGCCATTGGGAAGCCAACTTTTTTTAAAGCAAGAGGAACGAAGCATTTAACCTGCATCAGGAGCCCAGAATGCTCCAAGCAGCAGTGTGTATCATAAATCCAGATGGGTTTACATCTGGAAGAAGTCTAAACCAGACTAGAAGCATGTGTGTCAAGCTATTAAAATCACATGAGGCTAGATCTGTAACAGTCATTATTCAGTAGATGTGTCTGATGTCTGTTCTGTTGGGTGAATTGATCCAACTTATAATTGCTTGCATTGAAGCAAAAGAAAGAAGAAGAAAAAAACGTCAGCCCTCACAGCCTCAATATGTTGGCCTATTAACTGCTAGTTAGATATAATTGCCAATACCCTAATGATTCCAAAGGAATTAGGTGGTATAAACTTGTAGATATGTTCCCAACCCTCCAGGCAGCTATTAGTTTTCCTGCCACTTCTTCAGAGATTAAAATATGACGACACGTAATCATAACAACAGGAGCCGCATGTCACCAAAACGTTGCAATGCGCAGTGGGGGTGTAGG
>NW_015151988.1:94757-104570 GCF_000732505.1 Cyprinodon variegatus | reverse complement strand
CACTCCTGACATGTTCCGGCAGTGACATCACGGTAAAAGCAAAATCAATGGGAACTACTAGACACATCTGCAATCAACAACAATTATTGAAGATTTCCAGAGGACTTCACCATTGAAATTCACCAGAGCTATAGTGAAACTGACAATGCCCACGTGCATGGCAGCTGGATGTTGTAATGGGTTCATCGTTGGATTGCAAACCTGAAGAGGGAGGATTTGCCATCGAACTTCTAACCCGAGAAAAAAACATGTCATTAATCCGTTACTCTCTGCTTTGCATAGTGCACTGGTCGTCGCCATCATGCATAACAGCAAGTTCTACTTTCAGAAGTTTGAATTCTGAATCTGACCGTACTTTTCCTTTAATTCAATCGGTACCAGTAATTTAGATTCTGTAGACACATTGCATGTCTGTGTTTTGGATCATAAAGAATCCATTATGTTCTTAAAGAGAATGATACTAAATCCATAATGCAGTTTTCAAATATAATTGTAATTTTAAAGGAAAAAGCAACTCAAAGCAACGTGGTTTCTAAAACCGCCAATCAGTGCTCTTTAACACTTCGCAGAATGTTGCTTGGTTTGTACTCTGACAGAGCAGACTGTGCTTTTTGAGGAAGCTAAGACTGGACTTGTCCTTTGAAAGACAGTAAGTTTAGGAGTACCCTCATCATAATTTTATGGATTCAGTTCTAGCTAACCCCTCTGCCAACTATTACTCATCAAGCTGTGTATAGTGTAAGAATGTCCGATGTTTTTAGGACTGGGCATTTCTTTTGTAGAGCACTGTTCTACTAGTAGGAATTCGACTCCATCTTACATCAGAGATCTGATTGTTCGTTATGTTCCTAACAGAGCACTTCTCTCTCAGTCTGCAGGTTTACTAGTGGTTCCAAGAATTTCTAAAAGTAGAATGGGAGGCAGATATTTTAGTTATCAGGCTCCTCTCTTGTGAAACCAACTACCAGTTTAAACCCCAGATTCCACATCCTCCGTCAGCGCCCCGCTCCGCCCAGCTCACGTATGTCATGCTGAGTACTTGTCTGCCATGTTAATCAATGAGACCTTGTCCACATCCACCGCTACTTCTCTGCACATCACCGTCCACCTCTGTCTTCTCTGTGCTTTACTGTCAAAATACCAAGCCAAGCTATTTTTTTGCTCCGATCCGGTCCGGCCAGGTCAAGATCCGCTATTGGAATAACACTAAACAGGAAAAAGAATGTCGAGGTGATTCGGTTTGTCAAATTAAAATATAGTAACTACAGATCGGTAACTAAAAATTAGAGCATAATTCTTTTATATTCCCCCAAAAAGAAGAGCGTTTAATTAAACAGTTGGATGCAAACTATTGGTACTTCAACATACCAGGAAGCAGATTTTACATCTCCATCAAAATATTTCTTTCATACTAAGAGGCTTAAAATATTTATCAAATTCAGTGAAAACTTCCATTAGCTCATCTGACAGCTTCAAAACAAACGTCTTAATGCAGGCATGGATGAGGAGATGCTGAGTTCGGAGGTAGAGAACAAACCAATTTTGTATTATTCTAGTTAACCGTGTTACAAAAATACACAACAAAAAGAAAATGTTTGGGCAGAAACTGCACATATGCTGGATGCTGATGGTGATTTTTTAATGTGTCATATTAAATTAAGCGTTTATTTCTACATCTTTTGCTCCTATGCATTTAATAATAATACTGCGCATGCTCTCCACGAGCTCTGAGGAGGTCGCAGTGGATCAAGATGGGAGGAACCGCAGAGGCTGAAGGCGTTGCTTTGCACAGAGGATCTGGAGCGGAGTCGGGTGATACTTTTGAGGCTAGGCTTAAAACTTTCCTTTTTGATTAAGCTTATAGTTAGAGTGGCTCAGGTTATCCTGAGCTATCGCTATAGTTTTGCTGCTATAGGCTCAGACTGCTGGAGGACATAGGGACCACTTTTCTTCACTTTATTTTACATCAATAGTAAAAATATTTGGTTAATGCATCCCCATACTTCAACTGCCACACAATTCCTTGGCCCTTTAATAAATCACTGAAAGTGGTCGGTGCAATCGATAGGTCTACATAATTCCTTATTGAGCTACTAACCTGAAATTTAAAGTGGTAATTTTATTTTATTATCTCATTATCGTAAGTGCCCCATCCTAACAATGAAGTTGGCCCTTTTCGGCCCTCATTGAAGCCTGTTTTTTTCAGGAAATCTTTCTAACTGTGGTTTTCGGACTTTACTATGAACACCTCAAGAGGTGTTGCTTTTCTCAATGCAGGGTCATTATGTTAACATTCTGTCTTTATTTGCATATAGACAGTCTCTGCAAATACCTGTAGTCACAACAGCAGGCTCTCCTCAATTTGCCACTACAGTGAGTAAACAAACACACGCACCAACAGACACCAACAAACCTCAAGTCTTTTCCCATAGTACGAGACAGAAACAGTAATTTGTTTGCGACCTCCAAAACTTTTTATGTTTTCTCTTTTTCCGTCCCATAAAAATGAGTCAGATGCAGCCAGAAAAGAAAATGCATACATCCATAATCGACTCCTTTCACACAACCTCTCCGGACAAGGTGAATAGGAATTACCTGGAGGACCTTGCAGGAGACCTTCAGGCTGACACCAATGCCCTAAGTCAATAAGTGTGTGTTGTTGTTTTGCAGATTCATGTGTGTGATAGTAGAAAAGCAAGGATGGTATGAACATGTGTGCGTCTTGAAATGCATTATTGCATTTGAAAAAGTGCTAGACAAAGCACATTGTGAAACTGTGGACTGTCCATTTAAGCCTGCAGTCAGGTGAGTTCCAACAGGTCAGAGGAGCTTTTTAAAAAACATCACCTCCCCTTTACTTTGCGCCTGTAGCGTCCGTCTGAAGGTTGACCCATGTCTTCCTGCTCGCCCCCTATTCTCTTCTTTTTCCCCCTTTGGAACAGCAGGGGAGGGTCACCCTGCTTTTCTGTTTCCTGAAAACATATTAGCTCCTTGAAAATGATAAATGTGACATTGAAAGAGAATCAGTTTCGCTTTTTTTTCTTTTTTACAATCGGAGGCAATGCTTTCCCCTCAAACCTCCAACTAAACTTGTTACGCACTTGATGACCTTCCAGCAGGTAAAAACAAATTACAACACACATGGTGTCTTTAAGTCTGATCTGCAAACAGAGGTTGTCTCAAGGACGAGCTGGCTTCATGCATTTGTTCACAACACCACCCCCCCACCAACATAAATACAACACAGCCAGGCCAGCCTCCAACTACACAGTTTGGAAAGTTACTTTTCAATCTTACAAACATAAGAAAAAGGAAGTTAAATTCTTCTGCTCTAAGCTCTACTTTATCCTGCTATAGCCCCAGAGCACCAGATCTATCAATAGTTTTTCTTAAACACTAATTTACACAACATTTTTGCAACATCCAATTCCAGCATTACATTTCTAGCAGCGGCCTTGTCTCCTCAGAGGATGGTATGTGGGGGAGGGGGTGAATCCTGTAGATCTTTGTAGAATATCCATCCATCTATCCATGTTCTCCCACTTAGTCCTTGTCAGGGTAGGGGAGGGGCTGGTGCCTTTTACCAGCAGACTATGGTTGAGAGGCGGGGTCCACCCTGGACAGGTCACCAATCTGTCACAGGGCAACACAGAGACAAACAACCCTAAACACATACTAAAGGAAAATTTAGAGAAGTCAATTAACCTAACAGTCATGTTCTTGAATTGTGGGAGGAAACCAGAGTAGCTGTAGAGATCCCACGCATGCTCAGGGAGAACATGGAAACTCCATGCAGAAAGATCCCGGCTCATGTCAGAGGATGAAGAGGGCACATCCAACCAGCCACAGTCAGAGAAACAGGACTACACTGAAAAACAGGCCGATCTCCAAAATCTATAAAGCATAGCATTATAGATTGAACTGACAGATTCTGCAGAGTGGGAGAATAGAGACAGAATGAAGCAGAATGATGAAAAAGGGGTCCCTATGTCCTCCAGCAGTCTAAGCCTATATCAGCATAACTATAGAGATAGCTCAGGATAACCTGAGCCACTCTAACTATAAGCTTTATCAAAAGGGAAAGTTTTAAGCCTACCCTTAAAATTAAAATGTTGAGTCTACCAAACAAAAACTTTTCTAGAAGCTGAACAGTTGACTTTTCTTGGAAGAGCAACATTTTTTTCCAGTTAGACTAATAAGCTCAACCTGACAGTATTGTTTGATAACCAGAACCAAACTAGGCTGTTTGTGATTGACTTTATGGTTTCATAATCGGTTGCAAATTTCATGTCTCTGAAAACCTTTTGGAAACACATTAAATGAGAAAACATTGATGTGATTCTGATACATGGTTTTCAACATTTTCTACAAACAGGTCTGCAAAGCGTGGTCCTCTAGAAATGTCAATGGAATCACATTCTACTGCTGCTGTACTCTACTGTGCACATCTGAAAACTATTTTTACTAATTTTCCCTCCTGAGGAGCCAGTAGGCCTTCCTTTGCAATAAAAAAAAAAAAACTCTTCTATAAATGAAGAGTGAATGAACAGTGTTAGAAATAAACAACGTTAGTTTTTGAACAATCGTTTACATTTTTCATATCAAAACATTTAAAATTTAGCAAAATGTCAGTTCATCACAAATCCCTCTTGTATTATGGTATGAAATGATATGGTTAATTCATCTTAATGATTATTTTACATTAATATTTAATTCCTTTTAAATAAAAAAATTTATTAATTTTTTAACAACTTTTCTCAATTTAAACATATTAGTAATCTCTATTTCTTTTTTCTTAAGTGAAGATAGAAAGCTTCATACCCAAAATCAGAAATAACCTTAAAAATTTTGGCCAGATGTTATATTCTTGTATAAAATTCTTATATATCAGTTGTATGTGACAAAATGGTTAAGTTTGTGTTCACCACTTGTCCCTTATTCTTATTTTTGATTTATAAGGCTTAAATTTAAACATTAGTTTGCAACTTTGCTTCACTTACTTTCCCGGTTTGTACAGTATGTGTTCGCATTACGTTGCAGTTTCCATCTATTCATATGTTTAGCTTAAAGCTACTACTTCTGGACTATTGGTTGAACTTGTTTATTCTGTTTCTAAGTATATTCATGATATTTGTTTTCCTTTTTACTCACTATTGTTTTTCCCATTATTTCCTGCTAAAATTGCCGGATGATGTCATTGATTACTTTGCTGGGTTCGACCAATTAGAGGGTTTACTTTGGAGTAATGCTTTGCTTGTTTATTTTTAAAGTAACTTTTGAGCTATCTTGTATCACATTGTTTATTTTGAAGACTCTTTCAGTATGTAGACGAGGTGGCAAATTAGATTAATTCTTGTGTCTCTGTTAAGACTTTGTTTACTTTTCTACCTCCTTATTGGCTATATATATATATATATAGCCAATAAGCAATCCAGTGAATAAATAGAGATCATTGCTAGAAACAGTGAGTTCTGTAAAACTCTGGAGTAATGTTTTGTCAGAGTAAAAAGGACTAAATAAAATTATTAGAGGACTCTGGATGCTGTTTTTTGTTCACCTTGCTGATCCTTGACCTTTCTACCTTCATATTGTATCGTAAAATTTACTTACAATGCCAACAACTAAATAATAAATATTATATAAAAACACATATTATAGTACAGTATCCTCAGTACCAGAGGTAATAACAGAAATCTTTATTATACATAAACCACTGGAGCTGCTATGAGGCTAATCAGCGTCAGCTGACCATAAAAGGGTTAAAATATTCTGTTTGGAACATAGAAATATTTTCATCCTTTTAATGAACCTTAATAGAACAGAAAGTTATCCTGTAGTTTACAGTTTGTTATAGGCAGTAGTCTAGTTGGAAAAAAGAAAAGAAGGGGGGATGGTGTAATTTTCTTTTTTTTTTACTATAAAAATAAATTGAACATTATTGATCTCACATTGTAGAAATTTATTTCTGCACTTAACCCATTCCCATGGGGAGCAGTGGGCTGCAATTGTGCGGCGCCCGGGGAGCAGTGTTTGATTAAGGGTTCAGGGAGCCAGAGTGGCAGTCTGGGGGAGTGGGGGATCGAACTCCCAAGGATTCAAAGCCCTATGCGCTAACCACTACACCCCCACTTTTAAGCAGGCAACAACTACGGACACAGAAGCAGATTTAGAAGGTTTATTCACTGAAGTTTTTTGATGAAGTTTGCAGATCATGGGGAGAGGAACACAGCTTGGGCTGAAGCAGAGAAGAAGAGCTTGTGTTATCTGGTCCTTTTCAGAGGATGGAGTTTGTGATGGATGGAGGGTGGACAGGCAGGCTGGTGGATCCAGTAAGGAGCCAACCCAAGGAGACAGTTCCAGAACTGCAAGTACATAGAGAAGGCAGGGTTGATCCAGGTGAGCTTCAGCTCTGGTTCTGTGGGAGATGAGAGCAAGGAACAGTTAGAAGGAATCACTGGGAGCTTGGATTGCTACTGAGTTTGACCTGTTTACCACTTAAACAGTGGAACCAACTGGCAGCTTGCTCCAGGAACTGCTACCTTATAAAGGACCGACAAGCTGGAATCAACCACCCCGCCATCCTCTAAGTAAATAAACCAAGAAACCTAACATGGTGTAGGTATAGTTGTTCCATGTCAGGTATGCCGGTCATTGACCCTGACTGAGGCCCTATACAGTAGAACTGCAGTCAGTCCCTGGACTGGCATGGCTATAACTGCCCCTACATAGTTAGGGACTAATTTCCCACTGGGATCAGCTTCATAGTCATGGTAGAACACTTCTTTGAATTTATTTATTTAGCTCAGGCTACTAGTTAGCCCACAGCCAAATGTTGAAAGGTAAATATTGCCATTACTGGTAATATATAGCAGAAATTGTACACATTCAGTAATAAAATGTCACAGGGGATGGTATTGGGGGATGGTCATTTAAGAAGGGGAATGATTTTTAAGATTTTTTTAAGAAGGGGGGTGCCATCTACCCTCATCCCCCCTCAACTCGAGTACTGGTTATAGGCTAAATAAATAAAAATATTTAAGAGCTGTTCTGGGAGCCTGTTCTGTGTTAACACCATCAAATGTGGTTCTTGATAATGGTGTGGTGTAATGAAATAAAGATCGTTTGATTGTTTTTTGAATGATGACAAAATAGCTTGCAGTTTTATTACGTTCCTGCCTCCTGTAATGGAAATGTGTGCCCCAGGCATTTTGTTAAGCCATCAGGATGAAGCTAATACTACGGCGGTCCTGCTTGTGGAAGTGTGTTTCCTCTAGGAAATGAAACATATTTGACGACGGAGATTATAGTTAGAGTTCTCAAACTGTAAATCTATTATGTGACAGTCAGTGAACAGCATTGGGCGCACACACACGTACAGACACAAGTTAGAGGGCCATGTGACGCTATCTAAACACAACTAAAGATGAGAGCTAAAACGCTCACACCCAGTTACAGTTCTGTTGTTTGCATTTTTTTGTCCTTCTTATTCCTTTATCTCTTGATGCACTGTGTCATGCAAAGATTCACAATAGATACTTAATTTAGTGGTGTTTTTTTTAAGGTCTTGTTGCTCAGGGTATTCGTTATTTCTTGCCATTCTTTTGTTGGGAGTATTACCAGCTGATATTAGCTGGATAATAAGACTGTCTGCTAATGTGGACACTATTCAAGCATCTACTTAACAGGCATCTGCTTGTAGCTTTGACTGGAGCTATAAATTATTAATAACTTAATGAGATTGATCGGTGGCCATGCTGCAATACTAAAAATTTCTGTACTTTGTGCGGCCAGTATTACAGTTCACCAGATCATCCAGTAAAATTGAATCAAAGTTTTTATCTAAGGAAAACCAGCTGATTGCATCGACTCATCGACTCGAAAGCAATCCCTCACACTAAGCATAAACAAGCATAAGTTTTTGTTTGCTTAATTTTCGCCTTGAGAGCTGTAGTGTCATGCAGCGCCAATAAGAGAAGAGGAACTGAACTAGCGTGATGTTTTAATTGGTCATAAGAATGAAGCTTAAGACTGTTACCTGAACCAAGCTTGGTCCGAACTCGGCATGGATCAGTTTCAGAGGGGTAGTAGAAATGGGGCATAGTAGACACTGATGGCATGGTTCATCTTTGGCTCGGTTCTCTGATAACAAAAAGCGCATTAGCAGAACACTTTGTCTGCTCAATCGAAAGGGGGGTCATTAGGGGCATTGTTGGCCTGGTTGACCAGGCAACATGTTTTGGTTCCATGCATGGGCATGGGGGTTGAGATTATAGCTGGGAGGAATCAATTCTATCGCTGTGTTGTGGGATTTTGAGAGCTGAATGGGAAGTGAAACATCTTCAAACTTGGAAACAAAGTCCAGTGGATTGTTTTTTGTTTTCTTTTTTGGAATGGTTTTGACCTGGATGACAGCAAATCTACACCTGTATACTTTCAGTAGTTATAAAAATTGTAATTTTACACTTTTACTTGGGTAAAAAGCTTAAGTTTATACTCTAATTTCCCCTAAAGTGTTTTTAACCGTAGGATTTATACTTCTTCTTGAGAAAGAGACACTAAACCTTTTGACACCTCAGGTTATCCCATGAATAAACAGATTCACATAAGATTTCATTGCTTTTCTTATTTGATGGAAACAAGAAATATTGTTTTTTTTTTTTTCTTAACATTAGCAGAATTTCAGCAAACTTTGGCACACCTCAGTAATGTAAAGGCAACAATTGTTCCACTTTTTACCTAAAAAACATCCAGTGCCTGGTTGGCTGTTCCTACCAGACACAAAAGTCTGGTTTTCAACTCCAGCCACTGTCATTGTACTGAACATCATTGGCAGGTGTGGCGTCCACTAACCCCCATTATCTTGACTGTTGCATCGCTAGAAGTGCATCATCACATAGCTTTGCATTGCAGTGCTCTCTAATGTGCCTCTACATCGGACTACATGTAAATTAATCTCTGGAAGAGCATTTGGCATTAATACACCATTACAGCTATATATGCATCAAAAATAACTTGTTTAGTTTTGGTCTGTGACAAATTCAACTCAATTTATTTATATAGCGCCAATTCACAACAGGCCATCTCAATGCACTTTGCATTTCAGCCAGATCATACAAATGGCTATACATTTTTTTTTTTTTTTTTTGGAGATTTTTGGTTTTTGGACAGGCCCTTTGAAGTACACATCCAGTCACAAATCTTTAAATTGCAGAAAACAGATAAACCTGTTTAAATCAGATTTTTAATGATTTAATGTGTGTAAATTTGAAAAATGTGGGTAAATATTGTGAGAAGTAAAGTTTGGAGGATGTGAGTCTGTTTTTACCCTCACCATCATCTCCAACAAACATAAACACAAAGCGTGCAATAATTAGAGACTAAGACAATGCATATAATTGGTCGCATTGCAGGGAGAACTGAATGCTGGGTATCACACTGGCAGATAATTATTCATCCCAGGACTATGGCATGTAGATTAATGAGTTTGATAACCTGGAGCTTTGTGCTCAGCTCCAGCCCGCTATCCTCATCATCCTGGCGCTGCCTTCCATTTCTCTTTCCCTCTGCAGGATGGGAAAAGAAGAAACCGAAAAGAAATAGTGAGGAGATTATCTGTGTGACAAGAGTCCACAAGGACAAACATACCTGTAAAAGTAACATTAGCTTTAAAGGAAGGAGATTTGGTTGTTCTTTTCCACACCTGCAACAGGTCAATACAAATGTTTCTAAACTCGACATAAAAGCATGGCCACGCCCCACAGACTAATTTTGAAAACTTCCACCAAGCTAGGTTTTTCCAAGAGACACTGAGAG
>NW_015151988.1:89542-93670 GCF_000732505.1 Cyprinodon variegatus | reverse complement strand
CGAAGCCAAAACACGCAGTATCACAGCCAGTCTTTTGGGAACATGGGTGAACTGTGTGTCGTCCGGCATTGGATTAGTGGTTGTAGACAGCGAACAAAAAATGGTAAATGGCATGTACTAATATAGCGCCTTTATTCAAGTCAGGAGACTTGACCATAGCGCTTTACAATACATTCATTCACCCATTCACACACACACATGGTGGCAAGCTACATTGTAGCCACAGCTGCCCTGGGGCTCAACGACAGAAGCGGCGCTGCCGTACACTGGCGCCACCGGGCCCTCGGACCACCATCAGTAGACAACGCAGGTGAAGTGTCTTGCCCAAGGACACAACAACACTAAAAGTCGGAGTCGGGGCTTGAACCGTCAATCCTTCGATATCAGGGCAAACTCCTACATCCAACGCCACTGTCGCCCCCAGTTTAGCGAACAAGCTTGTTAAACCGACACACGGACACCCACAATCCTAGCTAGTTTGTGATTGACCCTCTTGGGTTGGGGCGTGGAATAACATAGCGCAGACCACGCTTCAAAAATATCTGCGCCATGCTTGCGACAAACTAAGTGCGACACACCGCTGTGGTGGTATAACCAGCCCTGAGTGTGGCGGGATGATCAGAGAAAGATCAGCAGTGGGGCGGTCAGGAGAAGCGAAAGGGCCATTATAACAATCTGACTACCTATAATAAAACCCAACGCTGACAAGGTTATGATGAAATCTTCACCTGAACAATGTGCGAGTCGCAGTGAGCCATTTGATATTACTATATCTGGACAAAAATGGCCGCTCCCAGACTAAAAAAAAAGACGAAAAATATTATTTCTATGTTATCACTGATTAACGCTAAATTCATTAAATCACAGCCACTAATGATGACAGAACAACGGACTGTTGAAAAATATTATTATTATGTATGGCAGGGCATTGATAATCATTAACCACTATGAAAACTGAAGGGTTAGAAAGATCCTTAAGTTTAAATTATATTTTTATTTCAGGATAACTGCTGAATCTGACAGGCAGGGTTTCTGTCGCCCTACGATGGCTGCATTTGTGAAAGGATTTTTTTTCCTTTGTGCACCATGTAGAAAAACTCACCTGGAAAAATGGATAATTGGCATATTTAATAAAATAAATCTTAAAAGATGTCATTTTTTTGTACTTTGAGTTTTATGTTGATGTTGAAAAAGCAGGGTTAAAGTAAGGACATAAAAAAAGAGAAAATTAATCCTTTTACTAAAATAAATGATCAATTAGATTAATGAAGGGGTATAAAATAGGAGAACCACATGGAAAATGAATTTGTATTGTCCCTGAATTTCAGCTTGTTGGAGGTTTGAAAAACAAATTATCCTAATCTTTAATCTCCTTCTTTAACTCTGAAGAAGACTCTTTTTTTCCCCTCCATCTCAGCCAATGTGACTAAAATCATGATCTATGTTTAAATTGAATCCTGACTAAAAGAAAGAACTCTGTCCCCAGTTGACAATGATGCAACATACTGTTTTTAAAAGGGATTAGTGAGTTCAAAGCTACCATGGTGCTAATGGGCTCAAAGGATTCTTAATTTGTGACAGCTTCATTTAAGCCAAAATCACACACGGGTCTTTTTGCAGGTGCTCACATCCAGAAACACTCCTCCGTTCCAACACACACACAGCTTTAAAGAGATAAAGTGCATTCCCATCAGAGTGGCAGGCAGACGTCCTGAATAAAACGGAGTGGCATTAATATTAATACTGGTAAAGTGCCTTTATAATCAGACAGTGGGCTGTCAGATGGCACAGCTAACAGACGTGTCACAGAGCACACACACAAGAAATGTTGCTGAAATACTTGATCGTAGCCCTATTAAAGCAACAGTGTGTAATTTTCAGCAACATCTAATGGTCAGACTCTAGACCCCCCCCGCCCCCTTCACTGCTTCTCCCCCTTTCAACAATACGAAGGCCATGATGGTATAAAATGGCTTCTGCAATGTCTGTATTACCTTCTTGTCAAGTGATTACAAAGTTTGTTTACGATAGAGATGCATCAATCAGGATTTGGGGAGTCAATCACTAAAATCAGTATCTGCTGAGCACCGAATTGCAGATGCAGAGTGCTGACGTTTCCCTCCGATTCTTCAGGCAACATAATTCCCTAACCAGTGGTGAGAGCATTTCCCTAGTGATTCTGGTTGCCTGACTCCGTTCCCTCTCATCCGCTGGTCCTGTCTCTCCTGGTCTGATCTGTTCGCCTGAACCACGGTTGGACTCCTGCTGGATTCTGCCTGTCTGCATCTGTGCGTGCACGCTTCTGGACCCATCAGACTCTGAACCTGCCTTCACGCTCTGAGGATTCCTGGAAGCCTGGATCCCTCTGTTCCTGTTTGGGTCGGAACCTCTGATCAAGCTGAAGTCTTCTGGATTCATGAACTGTTCCTGCCTGCTCTGTCTACCCCTGAGCTGGATCGGTTTCCTGCATGTTCTCCGGGGCTGCAGCATCAGGGACACTCTGAGCGACGCACAGCGCGTCTGGTTGGCAGCCCATCGACTGGATCGCACTTTTCTAAGGAGATGAACGAAACTGTGAAACCAGAGTGTCAGTGATTGGGCGGTGCCCCGTCTCCCTTCTGCAGTCGCTGTGGTCATTTTTCCACAGCCAGGTGCTTCAGTTCTTTCTGTTTGCTTTAATAAACGTTTTGAACTTTCCTACTGACTGTCTCACCCTGAATACTGGGTACATCTGTGTTAACATTGTATTACTAAGTGTAAAAATTATAAGATGAAAAAACAGGCCGATCTCCAGCATCTATAAACAAAGGTGTTGATGGCAGCAGCACAGCTGATATTTCTCTCCAGGATGGAGTCACAGCCAAACAGGAACAGACCAGATGAAGGTACTATGAGAAAAAGCAGAGAGAGCAGAGCGTTAGAGATTGAACTGACAGATTCTGCAGAGTGAAGAATAGAGATAGAATGAAGCAGAATGATGAAAAGGGGTCCTTATGTCCTCCAGCAGTCTAAGCCTATAGCAGCATAACTATAGAGATATCTCCGGATAACCTGAGCCACTCTAACTATAAGCTTTACATTTTAGCTTTAGAGATTCAACTACCAGATTCTGCAGAGTGGGAGAATAGAGATAGAATGAAGCATAATGAATAAGGATGAAGCACCAGCAGTCATCCTGATACCTCCAGCGGTTAGCTTCTAAAGGCTCGGTCTACCACCGACTCTTCCAGTGACGTGAAAACGTGGAAAACAGATTATGATCCAGCAATTCACTTTAATACAAAATAAAGAACTTTGCTAAATAAAATAAGTATTTTAAACTTAAGCCTGTCCTGCCTAACTTTGAACTGTAAAAGAACTGTAAAAATGCACCAGCAAAGCAAACCTTTGCAAACTTTAAACATATTTGGGCCTTAAATGCAATTACTGTAGGTTACAGAAAAAAATAATAATTAGCTCAAAGCCACATTATGTAGCGATAGCCTGTTTTTTCCAATTGTATTTCCTCTGAGCTATTGCAGCAGTGAGGAGTTGTTTTTCTTTGAGTGCTGCTGCTTTGTTGTCTCGCGCTGTCTTCTCCTTGAGCAACACTTGTGTCAACCAATGGGATGAGGGGATTCTGGATTGTAACATATATATTGTCAGCTCATTGGTCACAATGCAGGACAGGGGAACAAGTTTACAGTAAGTTTTGTATCTAACGTGCCCTTGTTTTTCATTTTCCATAAGCTTTTTACTGACTATTTTTTTACTCTCACAGTAATACGGGACAAAGTGCGTTCCTTTTCCATTAAATACGGGACAGGTTCTTCTGTTTCTAAATACGGAACGATTCCGTTTTTCAGGGGAGGCTTGACAACCCTAACCCGGATGGTTGTGCATGAGGAAACGAGCTAATGGTACAGATCGGTTAGTGACACTAACTAATTTTTTAAAGCAGTTTAAAGCAATTCCTTTACTAAATTTCCTTTACTACTTTTTTTTAAAGGAAAAGTCCGATGAGCAAGGAATGATCAACGGATCATTATCTATACCTAAAACTAATACGTTCGCGGTGATTTAATGAATTTAGTGTTAATCAGTAAAAAAAAATTGAAAAAATAATTTTCATCGTGATCACTGAGTCTG
>NW_015151988.1:79127-88571 GCF_000732505.1 Cyprinodon variegatus | reverse complement strand
CCATGGCCGGGTTCGTTGTTGGATTGCCAACTTGAAGAGGGAGGATTTACCATTGAAATCTTTGCCAGAGAAAAAACACGTAATATGTAGCCAACATTTGGAAGAAGAATATTTTCAAGATGCCTTGGATAATAGAGCGTTGTGTCAAACACCAGATACAGCACTGGGACTTGATCAACAGCCGATACCGCAACATGACGTCACAAACCAGTAGGTGGCAGTAGCGTTCTTTGACTTTGATGCCTTCAGTAAAGCGCTTTTTCTTTAAATTCTTGTGGGTCTTTTGAACATTTTTATTCTTTCAACCACAATATAAAGTTATATGTCTATCGGTAACAGATACACGTGCCTAACCTGCATGTTTTTAACAGTTTTGAGCAAACTGTCAATTTTTTATCTATTGGCAAGAAATAAATTGTGTTAAAAACCACGGAGGGTGATAACATCAAAGGCTTGATTTTAGTTTGGACTCTTTCACTAAAGTCATAATTTTAAACCCTTTTGAAGACATTTACTGTTTCTTAAGTTATAAATATGTTTTGTATCTGCTATGACTATTTCTAAAAAGTACAAATTAAATGTTGATGCTAGTATGATAAAAAAAAAGCGTTATAGTTTTAAAATACAGGTACTTCTGACTGATGATATGTTTGTTGACCTTTTATAAGAGCAACCACACATGTCGCTCTACTTTCCATGAAATCTAAGAGCTGATAAGCCGAAATAGTCTCGCATTCATCCACCTCCCTGAGCTGGGACCCGGTCCGACTCTGAGGTTGTAAATATAACCCTAGCTCATGTTTCCAAAGACGCTCCGAAGGGGGATGCAAAGCTCTAGAGCTGGTTGTGTCCATTAAATAAATGAAATACTGTAAAAGGTGATGGCAGCAGCTCTGAGACGGGACTTTCTGAGCATTTCCAGATGGACCTCACCAACAACCTTCAACAGCAGTCACACCGAGGAAAGACCTCATGTGAAACTGGTTTTAAAATCTTAAAAGAAGATGAAGGAATGAAGACTGAAGGCAAAGTCTCGTGAAGTGATTCAGAAGACATTATGTTACATGTTCTCAGCTTACATGCATTCAGTCATACTCCTGCTTCCATGATTGTTAGATTAGTCTGCTAAGCAGAAGTGTCAGACTGGAGGTCAGACTGAGTTTTATTGGTGTGGTACCTTTTCCCAGATGGAAACTAGAAATATCCCAGATGGCTGCTGTCTCCTCTGCAGGCATTCAGCATACGCAGAGTCCAATCCAGGAGATCAGCTCCTAAAGTCTTCTGTGCAGCACGGGTTAGTTCAGTGGCTCCCCAGCCTGGTACTCAGGGACCCTGACCTGCATGCCCTATGTATCTCCGTCACCAGAAAAGAATAGATAATTAACAGGTTTCAGGAATCAGATGTGCTGGAACAGAGAAACATCTAGTGTTTGTTTGATTTCAGCACCTGCGTCCTCCAGGAACCCGGTCTACCTGTACTGGGTGTTATAAGACCGGACAGATGGACCCAGTATTCAGGCGAGGTCAGACAGTGGGAAGTTTCAAAATGTTTAATGACAGAAAATAATGAAACAGAGCAGAACGGGAAGTGAGCTGCTGAGGATTAGTGGACCGCAGTGGCTGCAGGAGGGGGCACTGCTCAATCTCTGACCACGATCATCTGACAGATGATTATACGACTGAGTTACTTAGCTGGTTTAACAGTTCAGTCCATCCTCCCTGAGGAAGGCAGAATCCAGTCGATCGGCTGCCCAACGAGCCACCCAGAGTGCCCCCGACGCATCAACCCCAGCAAGCTGGCAGGAATTCAATCCAGGTCAGGAAAAAAAGGAACAGACAGGAACAGTTCTGGAATCCACGACTCCATAGCCCGACCAGGGGGTTCATATCCAAGCAGGAACAGACAGATCCAGGGTTCCAGGAATCCACAGAACCTTAAGGCAATTTCAGAGCTCCATGAGACCAGCAGCGAGCTCAGACAGAAACGCTCACATGGAGACAGGCAGGCTCAGGGGTTGAGAGGAACATAGACAAGACTTGATACCAGGATAAATGCCGAACTTTAAACTGGTCTCCTCCTAGGAGCCAGGATCCTGGGACTAAAGCTGACCTCCCCCGCTTTCCGAGTCAAAACCCTGAGCGCTCAGCAGAGAAGAACCAGGACTCAACCAGAAGACAAACAGTAATCCCTCTCAATCCACTGGCCTCTGGGGACGGGGACCACCCTGACTTAACTTTACTAATGAAACAACTGACTGGATGATCTGGTTGAACTGTAAAGTGCCTTGAGATGACTTGTGTTGTGAATTGGCGCTATAAAAATAAACTGAATTGAATTGAATTGAACTGAAATAACTGACATGAATAACCTAAGAATAATAATCTGGAGAATAACAATAGCTGGGCTAATATTGAATATATAGCAGAGGGAGCAGGTGAATAAGATAAATAAGAATTAGAGAGCAGGGAGAGAAAAGTAGGTGAATTAACCTAACGGTCATGTTTTTAGACTGTGGGAAGAAGACGGAGTACCCGGAGAGAACCCACGCATGCACGGGGAGAACATGCAAACTCCATGCACTGGGAAAACTCAAAATCTAGATAAGTTATTTTTTTGTAAAATAAGTGCATTTGTTCTTAGATTGTGNAGTTCAGTCCATCCTCCCTGAGGAAGGCAGAATCCAGTCGATCGGCTGCCCAACGAGCCACCCAGAGTGCCCCCGACGCAGCAACCCCAGCAAGCTGGCAGGAATTCAATCCAGGTCAGGAAAAAAAGGAACAGACAGGAACAGTTCTGGAATCCACGACTCCATAGCCCGACCAGGGGGTTCACATCCAAGCAGGAACAGACAGATCCAGGGTTCCAGGAATCCACAGAACCTTAAGGCAATTTCAGAGGTCCATGAGACCAGCAGCGAGCTCAGACAGAAATGCTCACACTAAAGCTGACCTCCCCCGCTTTCCGAGTCAAAACCCTGAGCGCTCAGCAGAGAAGAACCAGGACTCAACCAGAAGACAAACAGTAATCCCTCTCAATCCACTGGCCTCTGGGGACGGGGACCACCCTGACTTAACTATACTAATGAAACAACTGACTGGATGATCTGGTTGAACTGTAAAGTGCCTTGAGATGACTTGTGTTGTGAATTGGCGCTATAAAAATAAACTGAATTGAATTGAATTGAACTGAAATAACTGACATGAATAACCTAAGAATAATAATCTGGAGAATAACAATAGCTGGGCTAATATTGAATATATAGCAGAGGGAGCAGGTGAATAAGATAAATAAGAATTAGAGAGCAGGGAGAGAAAAGTAGGTGAATTAACCTAACGGTCATGTTTTTAGACTGTGGGAAGAAGACGGAGTACCCGGAGAGAACCCACGCATGCACGGGGAGAACATGCAAACTCCATGCACTGGGAAAACTCAAAATCTAGATAAGTTATTTTTTTGTAAAATAAGTGCATTTGTTCTTAGATTGTGCAGGTAACAGAGACATTTTGCCAATAGACCAAGACAATTTACGCTTAAAATAAGAAAACACAATTGCATTGTCTTATTTTAAGTGTATATTACCGTATCTAATTATCTTATTTTAAGAGTAAAACTACTTATTCCATTGGCAAACTATCTCATTTACCTACTCTAATTAAGGGTAAATACACTTCATTTAAGAAGTTTTTACTTATTTCTAGATCATTTTTCCAGTGTGCTGAAAGACCCCAAGTCGGAGATCGAACCCATCAGCGTCTTTCTGAAAGGCAAACCTGCTACACACTGCTCCACCCTGCAATATTTGCTTTCTGTGTCAGACATCCATACTAACTACATACAAGGAGCAAAAGATTAGAAAATTATAGCAATATCGTGAAAATAATTAAAATCTAATCCACAAAAAGTAATAGGTTTTATTACAATGGAAAAACGATCTAGAAATAGGTAAAAATGTCTTAAACAGTATTTTTACTCTTAAAATAAGAACATTAGATAATGTGCATTTGAAATAAGACAATGCAATTGTGTTTTCTTATTTTAAATGTAAGTCGTCTTTTTCCATTGGCAAAATGTCTCTTTTATCTCCTCAATCCAAGATCAAATGCACTTATTTTAAGAAAAAATACTTATCTAGACATCGATTTTTTTTCCAGTGTAAAAGTGGGATTTTTTACATTTGGAAAAAAATGTCTCATAAGTTTGTTCAGTTAAAGTAGGTAAAATCTTTAGTTAAAGAGAAGCTGGAGAAATGGGTCAGAAGAAAGACAGAGAGCATTTATGACTGTGTTGCTGACAGAACGTCAGCCCCAGTTCGGTGTCATGTCACACTGCAGACACTCAGCTGCAGACATGCCAAGCCTTTCAACACACAAGCACTTGCACTTTCAGACTTGTCTTTACGTGCATGGATAAAGTCTGAGAGAGCAGGTGCACATCAGCTGTGACGTGTTCCTGCTAAACGCCACCTCAGGAGGCTGTGAATATTCTATAAGCCTGCCTGTCATTGGCTAGAAGTGATAAATCATAATGAAGCATGAAGAACGAATCATTCTCTATTCATTTGACAACATTAGGCTCTTTCATAAGCCAGCTTAAATATTTATCATCTGCGGGAAACCATTTAATAATATCAGTGGCAATATGACATGGACCAAAAAAAGAGTTTTTATTTAAATAATGAAAAGAGGAGGATTTCCAAACCAGCTTAAAAACTGAATTCTGCGGTGGTGCTATGATTGGCTGGGGTTTATTGCACATTATTGGATCTTAGCAAAACAATTAGTGGTCTTAATTTTTTTTTTCAGCAACACAAAAGAATTAAATATTGCCCTTCGGCTGCTTTGGTGATTAAAAACAAGAAATCATGATTTATAACAGACAGAGTTAAAATCAGATTAGTCGGTTTCATTCTCTTCTGATGGGAAAAACAGAGACACTGTTTTAAAACAGAAAGAAGAAGAGTTGAAACAGATCATTCATTTTGATTCATTTTATATCATGATTTTGTACCATAACATATCAGTACTTTCCTTTTTTAAGTTCTACAGATAAATCGACTGTTTGTGTCAAAGGAGTCCTTTCCTGGTATTTATACAACTAGAAGTAAGTATTTATCTTATCTTTTAAATTTATTGCAATAATTTTACTAGTATTTTACTACTGTTTCCTAGAATTTCTAAAAGTAGAATGGGAGGCAGATCTTTTAGTTATCAGGCTCCTCTCCTGTGGAACAAACTACCAGTTTTAGTCCGTGAGGCAGACACCCTGTATACTTTTAAGGCTAGGCTTAAAACTTTCCTTTTTGATAAAGCTTATAGTTAGAGTGACTCAGGTTATCCTGAGCTATCTCTATAGTTATGAGCTTAGTGCTTGGAAAAAATCTTTCATTCCTTTTGACACAGCATGAAAAGTCAGCTGAGTACAGAACATAGAGAGGAAAACAAGAAGAAAAGAGACAAGAATGGAGGGACAAAACCTAGAACAAATAATGTATGTCTATTCTATTAACATTTCTTTATCTCTATAATGGGTCTGTTTTATTTGTTGTCTTCTCAATTTAGAGGGCCCCATGCTTGTCTTTGCCTAGGGCCCCAAATTTCCTGAATCTGCCCCTGGCTTATGGTAGAACTAATATAAAGTGATACAGGAAAGCTCAGTCTGAACTCAAATGCTCAGGCTACGCACAAGTAATCCTGACTACGCGTCAGACAGTCGCAAACCCGCGCAGACCTAAACTGTAAGTGCGCAGACAAACAGCAGCTGTGATTGGTCCTTGGTATGCCTTTCCGGCCATCTGTGTGGTCGTCCCTCTCGATTCGGTGCCGGGTTATTATTATTAAAAAGCGAGAAACAACTACAGTGGACTACCTACGCGTCTTCTTTTGTCTTTTTGCCACCTCCATTAACAGAACATGTTCATCTTTGACATCTAGAAACTCTAGATCAATCTCCGTGACCGTGATATCTTGCAGACGCGCCATTGTTGTTTTGATAGATAGACACTCCCTCCGGGGGCGCCAAAGCTCTCGTGACCATCCGCTGAAGATCTCTAATAGGCTCCCCCTAGTGCTTTGGTGGGAAACTGCAGTGCGTCCCTAGAAATTCCAGACCAACGGTGTGGAAGCATACCAGCAAAACTGGTTCGCCACCAGACCCAAGCAACATTTGATGTGTGCGGTTGCAGAAGTATAATCTGCCCTTAAGTCTCAGTGTGCCTCTGATCTTTGTTATACCTATGCTACGATAGTGCTAGCATTATACGGACAGGGAGGGGCCAAGCCCTGAGTGATAGCTGGACAAGAGACTGATGAGAAACACAGGCCGATTCTACCTTCATAAGAACGTGAGTACGGACTCCTGTTCTCAGCAAGTATGTTCTTGAGAAGAACACAGGAAAGTCTGGACTCTGGGAGAACGGGAGCATGCAGCATTAATATGGGTCAATTGGAGCAGAAGCGTACTGATGACATCACCACACGCTCAGCTAATCTGGAGCTGCTGTTTTTTTGTTTGTTTTTTATTAAGTAATAAATCAGTAAATGGACCATATAATGACGTTTAAAAGTATAATGTTCTCACCCAAAATTGTCTAAAAACATACTATTATAGAACAACGGCAACAGAAAAGAGAAGTTTTAACTTAATACTTGACAGCTGTCAATCTAGGGAACGGGAGTCTGCTCTGATGCATGCTGGGTAAAGAGGGAGGGGCGAGAACAACATCTGGGGACTTTGTCTGTTCTCTGTCTTCTTGTTCTTGTGAATTCTTGTTCTTGGGCTGTGGCTGATTACTTTTCACCAGTATACTAGCACATGAGAATGCACAAGTAAACCTATTGAGAAAAGGCCTAAGTGATGTCACACCATGTTCCATCTGAAAATATCCTGTAAGTTCTTCAGGTCTTTCCATCTAGAATAACTAATCGTTGTTTATTGCTCCTGAAAAAAGTCAGACTTTCCAAAGTTGTCTCTTTTACATGTATGCACGCAGATGAGCACATGCAGGGCAGACGGCACCTCAGCAAGGCTCATTCAGAACAGAAATGTCACTTAAAACAGAGAATCCTCTGATGTTCCCATCAGAGACGGTCAAAACTTCCAGAAAGCTGAGATGCAATTAAACAGAAGGGAAAAAGGCTTCTTTACACACACACATCCTCCAGTCTCCTCCCCTGTGAACCTCCATCCATCCCTCTAAGTTGTGGACAAAAGGGAGCCAGAATCCCTTTGCAAGCGCATACGGTCAAAAAGGAAAAGAGAAAGAACATGACGGCTCGACTCGTCGAAAAGCGAGGGCCCAGACGGTTCCAGCGCTCAGGGGGCCTCTATGATCTGATATCTTTTTAATTAACCGTATCCCATTCAAGCACTTGAAGGAACAAAATAAGAAGGGGAAGAAAGAGAAAAAAAAAGCTGAGACTTAAGTTTTGACAGCTCTAATTAATGTGCATGGAGGCAAAAAAAAAGAGGGAAAATTGGAGGAGCAGAAGAAGATGAGCTGATCTCATAGAGAAGTGGTGAAGGATTCATTAGACAGGCCGGTTCGTCTGAAAGACTTCAAATGCTCCCGTCGTTCTGTCCGATGCCCCTTTCTGGGCTCCCATTTTGCTCGGCTGGACTCCGTAGACTAAATTTCCCTTCTTTATTTTGGAGGAAGTGAAAGAAGAAAGTAGGAAGAAGAGGAAATGAAAGGACAGAAAGAGAGACGTGGGGAAAAATGACTGGAAATAGAAGGAAAATGAAAAGAAGAGATGAAACAGAGATGGGAGTGAGAATAGAGGGAGAGTTAGAGAGGGGCGGGGGGGCTGCCACTTCCCAACAGGGGAGATGAATGACTCTTTACCTCTGGACACAGGGCCTTAATGAAACCTCCAGAGGCCAAACACCAGCGACTCGCACAATCAGCCGCGCTCACAGAGCCAGATGCTGCGTTCGCTGTACGCTCACAGCACAGGAAACGGGAAACGATCCCACCAGCATATTCATGAACACACACACACACTCGTTCTGCTATATGTACTGTAGTGAGCACTATTTGCTGACTTCCATTGATTTTCAATCATTATCAACCCTTTTGATGCCCTAACCCTAAAACTACACAAGAAAAACCATCTAGAAATGAGTAAAAACAATTCTTAAATCAAGTGTATTTATCCTTAATTTGAGTTGGTAAATGAGACAGTTTGCCAATGGAGCGAGCGATTTTTACTTTGAAAACAAGATAATTAGATAATATGCACTTGAAATAAGACAATGTAACTGTGTATTCTTATTTTAAATGTAAATTGTCTTGTTCCATTGACAAAATATCTCTTTTACCTCCTCAATCCAAGAAAAATTCACTTATTTTAAGAAAAAAATACTTATTTCAATTTTGATTTTTTTTTTTTTCCAGAACAAGTTCCTGGGGGCCCCTTAAAACTCTGTTTCCATGTATGGTTACTACAACTATTCCTTATATGTACACATTAATTATGTTTTTGATAAAAATAATTTTTGCTAAAATGCCATCAGATGCGTGAAAAGAAGGACTGGGTTATTTCATTTTGCCTTTTTGGAAACACAGGAAGGAGCAATCAGCTAAGTGAGCTTAGTGCTTGGAAAAAAATCTTTCATTCCTTTAAAATATCTCGATTAAATACATCTATTAAAATGTCTCTATCTGTATAATGAATCTGTTTTATGTGTTGTCATCTCAATTCTGAGGGCCCCCTGTCTGTCTTTGCTTAGGGCCCCAGATTTCCTAAGTCCGCCCCATACTACCCATATCTGGTCCTAAATATTTCAATCACTCTGAAGCTCTGCAGGTTATTTATGGCTCAGTCCACTGAATGGCGAAACAAAGGCAGATTTTTTTCTGTCCTTCCTAGATGACCTTTTATCTGCCGCTGCTTCAGAGCTGAGAGCTCTTGAAACTTTCTGAGGGTGGCGTCGTTTGATTCCTTAGTCAGTCAGCTGTTTATTGGCACCGCTGGCATTTCTGTGGTAGCCTCCCACTATACTCACACCTCCTCCCAGTCCACCTACCTGCAGCTCTCTAATGCCCTCCATTAATGCAGCACGGCAGCAGCAGGGTTATCGCTGCACATCCTCATCCTCCCTCTGCTCCTTGCATGATGGCGCCCTTCCATCGCTCCATCCCACTCCATCATTCTCAATTAAAGAGAAGCTGGAGGTTTGCTCTTATCTGTTCTTATGAATATGCAGGAAGCTCTTATCCAGGTGCCTGGGCTCCATGTACGGCACAGAAAAGCTTTTTTTGTTGGAGTGGCTCAGACAGGAAAGGTTTTTTGCTCCCTTGTGCATCGCCTCTCTGGCCCGGACATTTTGGGGGTATTTTACAGTTCATTGAGAAATAAAACGATGACTTTTGTCTTTCTGGAGATTTGTGTGAACCTTATTAACTGTAAAAACGATCAAGAAATAAGTAAAAATTCTTAAATTAA
>NW_015151988.1:65671-78727 GCF_000732505.1 Cyprinodon variegatus | reverse complement strand
TTTTTTTTTTTTTTTTTTTTTTTTTTTTTTTTTTTTGCAGCCTTGTTGGATCTTGAATCACAAAAAAAATGGTTTGATGACATTAAAGTTTAAATTTGTTAATTTATTAATTTAAAACTTTAATTCCATGATTTAAACTTCCTCAAAGTGAAACAAATGGACAGACGTTTGTTTCTTTAAAATGATACATAAAATCTGTGTCTCTTTTTGTCTGAGGAAGATCAGGAAGCCTCTCATCTCCACACAAAGATGCTCCTGTTCTTTGGATCTTCACTTCTTTCATAAAGACAGGGTGGATATTTTAGAAGAAAGCATCAGTAACTTTAGATCATTCGTTCTGTCCTTGTTTAAAGCTCGAGCAGCAATGAGCGAAATGATAAAAGAGGAGAATGAAAGAAACAGATTTCTCTTTCAACAGTTGAGAACAAGAGCCCAGAAGTTCCATTCATGGGGAGCAGCGCCATCTGTTGGCGGTTTCAGGACACCAACAAAGAAAACAGCAGAAAAATGATCATTAAAAATCTCTTGTTATATGGAGGAGGGACAGAAGAGAGAAGGACATGAAAACACAGGAGATTGAAGAATAAAATAAAACAATCAGAAACAGAACAAGAGTCTCTACAACAACAAGTAGAGACTTTAGGAAATAAGAGCAAATGAAAAATCCATGTAGGAAGCAGAGCAAGGAGAGAAAATAGGAGAAATTAAAGCATAATCTGGGATTTCAATGAATAAAAAGGAAAAGAGAAACTCAGTTATATAATAAAAATAAGAAAAAAGACACATCAGATTTTCAGAATGCATTTAAAAATTCAGCACAGTTAAAAAAAAAAAAGAAATTTTTTTTACAGACCTAAACAAACATGCAGAAAACATAAAGTGATGAAGAATAAAACCAGGAAAATGCTGATTAATTCATCCACTGTTTCCATCCGCCTGTGGGAGCCCTGCACTGGAAAAAATCAAAATCTAAATAAGTCTTTTTTTCATGGAACAAGATGATTTACATGTAAAATAAGAAAAATACAATTGAATTGTCTTATTTAAAGTGCATATTATCTAATTACCTTATTTTAAGAGTGAAAATCCTCATTCCATTGGCAAATCCTCTTCTCTACCTACTCAAATTAAGCGTAAATACACTTAATTTAAGAAATGTTGACTTATTTGTGGACCGTTTTTGCAGTGTGCTGAGCCTGCTGTTGCTGTTCTTTGCTTAAGACCTTCCAGTTAGTTTGACACCCAGACTCATTAGGCTGCACAGCAAATGGAGGGGGGGGGTGTCAGAGCCACAGAGCCCGCAGGCTCAGCGTCACCCACATCAGCAAATGTGTCAGTGACTCTGATAGTCGTCTGACATGCATGTCTCCCACACACTAAGGCCGACATCCTAAAATACGCTCTGGCTCTTCAGTCCTGCTTGGTCGCTGAGGGCCCACTGCTGGCTCTTCCTCTCATTTCACACACCTTACAGCTGCAGCCTACGGCAGCCGACTGAGCAGCCTCCTGTTTCAGGGAACACACACCTGCCATCCTGCAGTCCACAGCGGTGCTTCACTGCAAAAACAAGAAATCTAAATAAGTCATTTCTATCTTTAAATAAATGCATTTTTTTATTGAATTGAGGAGGTAAGTAAGACACTTTTCCAATGGAACGAGACAATTTACATTTGAAATAAGAGAAAAATGTCTTATTTCATGTGCATATTGGCTAATTATCTTATTTTAAGAGTAAAAACACGCATTCCATTGGCAAACTATCTCATTTACCTACTCAAATATAGGTAAATACACTTAACTTATGAAATTTTTACTTCTTTCTAGATGGTTTTTGCAGTGATCCTCTTTGCCACATACTGTAAAACACCAGCCTGTCAATTTGCCTGAAACTTAGTTTATTTTTTCCTTATTTTAAGAAGGTTATAAAGACAATTTACCAATTAAATAAGACAATTAAAATAAGACAATAAAAATTAAAATAATTAACATGTCATCTTATCTCCAGTGTATATTTCACTGATTTCATTCAACACTGGAAAAACAATCTAGAAATAAGTTTAAATTTCTTAAATTAAGTGTATTTACCTATATTTGAGCAGGTAAACGAAATAGTTTGCCAATGGAATGTGTATTTTTACTCTTAAAATAAGGTTTTTAGATAAAATGCACTTGAAATAAGACAATGCAAATGTGTTTTCTTATTTTAAGTGTAAATTGTCTTGTTCCATTGGCAAAATGTCTCTTTTATCTCCTTAATTCAAGAACAAATGCACTTATTTTAAGAAAAAAATTACTTATGCAGATTTTTTCCAGTGCAAAGGACAAAACGCCTCATTCCTTTGGCAGATCATCTTATTCCCCTGCTAAAATTAAATAAACTGAATTTAGATGTTTCTCTTATGTTTTCATCTGTTCTTGCAGAGCTGATTTCTGCTATTTTTCCACTGAAAAAAAGGGGCTTTTAAAGCAAGATACACTAAAATCACGGAGGACTTACTCAAAAGAACTGAAATTATAACTTCAAGCAGAAAAAAATATTTCCAGCATATTTTGTAAAGTTGGACCATTCAAATAAGAAAGTAACTCTTAAACCAAGAAAAACTATAAACATGTGACATAAATAGAGAGAGATACACTGAAAAAATGATCTAGAAATAAGTAAAAGAAAATGTCTTAAATCAAGTGTATTTACACTTAATTTGAGTAGGTGAATAGATTGTTTGCAAATGGAATTAGTATTTTTACTCCTAAAATAAGTTAATTAGATGATATGCACTTGAGATAAGACAATGTAATTGTGTTTTCTTATTTTAAATGTAAATCATCTTGTTCCATTGGCAAAGTGTCTCTCGTTCATCCACAGTTCAAGAAAAATGCTTTTATTTTTAGAAAAACTTTTTTTGCAGTGTATAAATTGGTTGTCATTTCATGCATGTTGAAAGTTTGATAGTGTCAGTGATGGTTTTCAGATTATAATGGGAGCTGAATCAAACCATCTAATGCATCTAAATCTGAGTTTTCTTACCCTGCAAGAAACAATTATTGTGCGATGAACATAAATCAAAGTCGAAGGAGCAGCACAGGTCAAAATCTGGAGTTCAAAACACGCTAAAATGTTCAAGATTTCCTGGAAATCAGGAAACAAAAGAAAACAGGACAATTGCAGAAAAACTTATGGATCTATTTTCCATCAGCAGCAGCATTAAAGGTTGAATATTTAATGATGGATCCCTGAAATGTTCTCTGCTTTGAAAATATCTGGAAACAACATAAAGTCCTTCCAGTGTATAAAACAGCAGAGAACTAATTAAAGGGCCTGGTTATTGATGTACGGTAGGCTATGATGCTCACACTGCTGAGCTGATCATTGTTACCTCATTATTGATTAAGGCAGAGCCTCTAAAACATTTCAGCCTTTGACCCCAGAAATAACGACATCCCAGAGACTGGGGACTATCTAAAAAAATACTCCATATTTATTTAGAAAAATGAAGTCAGCCATTTTTAAATCAATTAGTTTTCAAAATAACATTTAACTGTTTAATATAACATTTTGAATATGTTGTTTTTTTATATTTAATTGTGCATTTCACACATTTGTGGCTTAAATGTTATTTAAAAAATATGTTTTGAGTATCAGATAAATAATTATAATTAATAATAATCATTTCAGAAAGATAAACTGACCTTTAGTGTAAAATAAAAACACTAAATAAAAGATTTATCGTTGAAATCCAGGTTTATTTTCAATATTCTTTGTTGTTTCCTTTCCTATTTATGAATTTAAACAGCTGCAAAGTGTGCTTTCCTCTTCTTTGTTTACAAATATGCGACTGTTATAAAATAAATATCTAGAATACTAATAAATTCAGATGAGAGGAAAGCATCAGCAGCACAGCAGATATACTGGTTTCCGCTTTGCCCTGTAGAGTTCTGCCATGTTAATCATTTGAAGGAGAAGTCCGGATATATTCAGAATTTAAACTTTAAATATGAAATTATTACACGCTATTCTTAATGGGTGAAAAAAATGCTGGGATCCTAAAGCCAAACTGGGTGTTTCATTGTTCGCAGCAAAAGCTGCTGTAAAGTGTTTTGGGAACAGTCTTTTGCATCAAGGCTCTCTCTCTTTCAATCTATACTTTGTAATCTGCTGATAAAACCTTTGCTTTAAATTTCAGACCGACTTCCTGATGACTTACTGGTACACAGCATAATTCCTGTTTCCATCAGTTGGAGGTCACTGTCCAGGTCCTGAAAATGCATCCCAGCTGAGGACCGTCTCGCTCCCATTAATGTTGATACGACACTGCAGTCATATTCAGAATTCAAACTTCTAAAAGTACTTTAAATTAGAAATTATTCCATACTGTTCAATAAATGGTAAATGATTTTAATTAAGAGTAATTTTCATTTGAATGTGCTTTACTGGAGACATTCATGTTTGTCAAAGAACACTACTGCCACCTACTGGTTTGTGACGTCTCGGTGCGGTATCGGCTGTTGATTAAGTCCCAGTGCTGTATCTGGTGTTTGTCACAACGCGCTATTATCCAAGTCATCTTGAAAACATTCTTCTTCCAAATGTTGGCTACATATTATGTGTTTTTTCTCTGGCCAGAACTTCTTCAAGTTGGCAATCCAACTACGAACGAACTATGTGGAGGATCATGGATCAGAAAGGTGAAATGAGTCATTTTTTTCCATGCTTACCAGATATAATACAGCATCTAACTGCCATGCACGTGGGCATTGTCAGTTTCACTGTAGCTCTGGTGAATTTCAATGGTAAAGTCCTCTGGAAATCTTCAATAATTGTTGATTGCAGATGTGTCTAGTAGTTCCCATTGATTTTGCTTGTAAAGAGGGGAGAGTGGCGCTAGGCTTACCGCACCGTGACGTCACTGCCAGAAGATGGCAGGAGGGAGGTTTTACTGTATATGGGCAAAAATGGCTGCTCCCAGACTCAGTGATTGCAATAAAATTTATTGTTTTTATTTTTTTACTGATTAATGCTAAATTCATTAAATCACTGCGTAACGTATTAGTCTTTATGTATAAATAATGATCCATTGATGATTTCTTGCTGACTTTTCCCTTAAACAGCCTTTCTTTCATATTTCAGATTATGTCCGATGATGCGTGTAGCTGCAGACTGCGCCATCACTGTGGCGCCACTCTGATGGTTCCGGGTCTCTTCCAGGATCGGCATGAACGACGACGACCCGTTCAACTTTTCTCCTGTCGTTGGCCTGCATGGCGTTAAACAGGAGTTTCTTCCTGAACCTTTTATGAATGTAGTTTGTGTTCATAGCTGAGGATCACAGTCAAGGAAAAAACGCAAAACAGCAGGTCAGCTATACAGATAGAGACACTTTGACATAATAATAACATTTTTCTTTCTTTGTTTTTTGCAGGTGAGATGGAGCATTTTGTAGTTGATGTGATGTGATTGCCTGATCTACAACAATAAAGTAGGCTATCATCATCACAAACATTAACAGTTACCCCAAAAGATTAATAAACAACAGCTAAATGAGCAGCTGAGCATGGAGCTCTCTAAGCTCCGCTGCTCCACGAGTGTTTGGCTGATTTATATGTTCAGCAGAAATAAACACACTGCTAAAAATTCAAATCTTAATCAGTATTTTTTTCTTAAAATAAGTGATTTTTTTTCTTGAATTGAGGAGGTGAGACACTTTGCCAATGGATCAAGACAATTCACATTTAAAATAAGAAAAAAAAACTATTGTATTGTCTTATTTCAAGTGTATTTTATCAAATTATCTTATTTTAAGGGTAAAAATACTAATTGCATTGGCAAACTATCTCATTTACCAACTCAAATTAAGGCTAAATACACTTGATTTAAGACATTTTATACTAATTTCTATATCGTTTTTCCAGTTCAACATTTAAAATTAAGCAAGCAGGTAAATCTCTAGTGCTGCGCCCCTCATCGGGTCTAAAGACTGAACATCTAACAGTGAGTCTTACTGAGACTTTATCTTCCTTCCAGATAAGTGTGAAACTTTTGCCGATCCTTAAATGAAGGCTGTAATTATCTCTGGTCTCAGTATAACAGAAACAACATCATCATCCGCCTTTTTAAAAGCCGATTATTTACCTCCGGTTTGATCACACCTGATGGCATCCTATTTAATGGTAAATAAAAATCAGCTTTGGCCACACTGCTACTGTTCCTCCCACTCATTACCAGCCTCCAAGTTCACCCCAATTAAACAGGAGCTGTGTGCCCTTTATGAAACATCACTCCCTCATGACAAATTAAACATTACCATTAAAGCTAAAGATTGAATTGAAAGACCCTTTTCTGTTCTACTGCCGTTCAACCAGCCCACTCCACCTCAGCCCGCCCTCTCTTCTTCTTAACTGTTCTTCCAGCGAAGCAATAACCCTCACTCTAATTAGCAGGAAGCCTGAATCTCCACACTGATTTGGTTCAGGCTAATTTGTCTGTATTATTACCTGGGTGACATTCAGATCTGCTGCCTTTACATATTTGTAGGGTCTGTTCTCTTAAAACAGACTTTAAATTGGGGGAGTCTTCATGTTGTCAACGACTTATGATTGAGAGCAAATGTTCTTCTGTGTCCAGATTCTCTGCGACAAAAATAAAAACAAACATAATTCAGGCAATTGATGGATCTATATCTTTCTCCAATATTCCTCATATTTTTACATAAATATATATACTATTGTGTATTCGTCGTTTGGACACACCTACACATTCAAAGAGTTTTCTTTATTTTCATGACTATGAAAGTGTAGATTCACAATGAAGGCTTAAAAACTATGAATTACACACGTGGAATTATATACTTAACTGAAAATATGTCTTATATTCTAGTTTCTTTAAAGTAGCCACCTTTTGCTTTGATTACTGCTTCGCACACTCTTGGCATTCTCTTGGTCTGTAATTTATTTGCTCTGTACTGTAAATTACTGTAAATTATTATTAATAAGTGTTTTTTTTTTTAGATTAAACTTTAAAGGCCCCATTAACGGTAGTAGCCATTCAGAATTTCCCCACTTTCATTGATGGGCCCTTGGCTGGTCTTTGGCTGGTCTCCTACAATTCTTTTTTAAGCATTAATCTCTGTACTGAAATATTCTTTTTGTCATGATTTGTGGACATTAGGATCTAAAGAGAAGCATCATCTCCTGGTCAGACCCTGTAATTCAGTGAAAGGATGGAGTCAAAGAAAAAAAATATGCAAAAGGTGGTCACTCCAGTGGGTGCAAGTAAGAGGGGATTTTGCTTGGAATTGGAGGGAAGTCTGCTGCGATTCGGCTGGCGTTTGACTGGGAAGGGCCATTTTGAAGGGCTACTACTGTACACTACCCTTTAGAAACCATGTCGAGATTAGTCAGAGCATGGTAGCTGAGATAACTGTTGAGTGTAACTGGCACATAAACTTAATAAGACCACTTCAGACACAACGGAATCGTTCTAAAGTGGTACTAGTTCATCAATAGGGCTCGGCGCTGTTCACTTCTGGCTCGGTACTCAGATAACAAAGAGCGCATGAGCAGACTGCATCATCTCCTTACAGTCAGCCTCCGTAATCACGAAATTTCTGACATTCATAAAAATACTAGCTTCCCTACCATGCCACACGATATCTAGTGATCATTCTGCTTAGCAGTGTGATGAACCTCAATGTCCGTCATTGTTTCCTGCATCCATAAGCCCTGATTAGACTATCATTTGTCGTATCCACTTTACCAAGAGCCGACTCTGTCAAATAAATTCACCAAAGGCTGCCTCCTTCGCCTGACTCTCTGCAAACAACGGAATATTGCAATAATAACCAAACTTCCTTAATGTTACACCACTCCCATTTTTATTTGGATGATTCCCTCCTTCAATCGTCAGAGAGCAGTAGAACCGTAGATGGTCGATAGGAGTGGAGGAACCACACTAGCATGATGTGTAAATGGTCGTAAGGAACCGAGCTCAGCACGGTTAAGTAATGCAAGCTCCTCCCGAACTCGGCACAGATCAGTTTCAGTGGGCTAGTGTAAATGGGGCTATAGTGACCTAAAGAGTCGCCGGTTATGAGTTATTTTAAATGATTCCTCAGACTAATATACAAAACTGGACACTATCATTACCACGAGCAGGTCACCCTCTTGAAATGCCACCTATGTTAGTTGGGAGAAGACGCACCGTTGTTGGACAGGTCATGTGACCTGGAAGAACGTATCGCATTACAGCCACAGGCTCTTACATACTCATGGAGCTATGGCTTTCACTCTCCTATTTTTCCGCCTGCCTGACTTCTGGTCATGACAAGGAAAAAGTTTAAACCTTCTGAAGAGGCTAAAAAGAGAAAAAGTGAAAGGCATTATGTGCGAGGAAAAACAAGAGTAGATCTTGGAAAGGAGTTAGTTCGTTGGCGCAGCCTTAAAGAATAAGCGGGATGTAAAACAGATAGTCTTGTCTTAACTTATTAGACTGCAAAGTTAACACTTTGCACCTAGTATACAGTCATATATCTTTGTTATTAATATTGATGCTTAGCCAAATATGGACAGTTACAGGTCTAGTGCCCCTAGTGGCCAAAAGTTACACGGCGTGCCTTTAAGCCAAAAGGAAATAAGGCGAAGCACTTATTTCAACCTTGTTTAACCTCATGTTGTATTTCACTAATTTTGACAAAGTCAAAAAAGTGCAGTTATGCTACGATCAGGTTTTGCAATAGGATCTGTCTCTCAGGAGCAAGTAGATTGGTAACCCCGCCTCCTGCTTTCCTCCATCTCATCTGCTGTCATGATTCATGCAGCTATTATTTCATCCAAACGAAAAATGGAGAACAGATAAGCAGATCATGGCTTGTCTAAAGTGAAAAGAAGGACTGGGTTATTTACTTTTGCCTTTTTGGAAACACAGGAAGGAGCAATCAGCTAAGTGAGCTTAGTGCTTGGAAAAAATCTTTCATTTCCTTTGAGACAGCATGAAAAGTCAGCTGAGCACAAAACATAGAGAGGAAAGAAAGAAGAAGAGAGGGACGAAACATAGAACAAATAATGTATGTCTATTCTATTAAAATTTCTCTATTTGTCTTCTCTTCTCAATTCAGAGGGTCCCCTGTCAGTGTTTGCCTGGGCCCCAAATTTCCTAAATTCACCCCTGTTCCTCTCCTCCTGCAGCTTACATTGGTGTCTGGTACTGTGTTTTTCTTTCTAACTCTGACACAGAGGCTTAGATGGTTCAGTTACAGAACAATCCTCAAGATTAGTGAGAAAAAAAGATCTGAAAAACCTTACAATCGCTCAGCTCACATCCCAAAGAAATTATAAAGTCTGCAACCAATGCAGAGGCATTTACAACAGGCAATAATAAATGATTTAAAGTCATAGAAACATGACTGAAATATCAAAGCAAGACATTATAGGCACAACCAATCATTTGCTTTTATTGGGCCATTCACTCAAAACATGTCTTCTAGCCTGCAACATAAAAGCTCAGGCCCCTGACCCCTCAAACCTATGGCCTCATCCTCCACTCACAATATACCTCCAAATCAAATGCATATTTCTCTACTGACCAGGGAAAAAAAGCAGCAACACACTTAATCTAAAAATGTTATTGCTTATACTAAATCACAGACTGCTGCACAGATAAATTGGCTGGATCAGCTGACTGTGAGGTTGAAATAGTCTAGAAATAAGTCTTCGAGTGCTGAAGCAGGTAACACAAAAGAATATTTACCTTCATACAAGTTAATGAGGGGAACGTGGCCTAATGGAGGGTTTACTGCCATGTTTACTAGTCTTAAACATGCCATAAACAACGCTAATAGGGTCAGCTTTGCCTGCATGAGGTCATTGCAAACATCAGCGTGAGCAGACAAAGAGGAGCATCACTGCTCGCTCTGATAATATCTCTGGAGAGTGCGTAGTCATCATCCACAGTTTAAGCTATGAGCATATCCTATTTCCTTCATAGCATAAACTGTGAAGTGGAAAATATTGACCGGGTGTCACCTGGTAAATGTCAAAGACTGACATTTACAAGGACAATTATGAGTGCGGACGCACATAGCGCTGTCGCACCACAGCTTAGATCCAGGGTCAGCTTTCAGACAGCTGCTGGATGCAAAACCAAACAGACTCAGAAAGACGACAGAGAAATCCACTGCTGCATTTTAGAGATTTGAATTATTCTGCAGTTATAAAAGTATGCATAAAATGCTGAAGGTATACGTCCTGTTGAAAAGCAAGTGATTTATACATATATGTATTTATTCTTTTTCACTTTAGTGTTGTGTCTAGACATGGATCGAAATGGCCAACATGTACTCATTAAGACGCATTAACAGTGTTTTCATCTGGGCCGATGCCAACGTCTCTGTCTCATCCCCAATCAGGTAAGACACCATGACAGCATCGCAGACGCCTACAGGACAAGGACAGCGCCTCAAAAGATGAAAAAAAAAGCAGACTACAAGCAAAGGGAAAAAGATTGTCTCTCTTTTTTTTTTCTTTTTCATTTGTAGATAACAGGATTGCGGTGTGACAAACTCCAAACTCCTCGCTTTCTGCCCAAGGCCATGTTAATTGCGATAATTTGCTCTGACAATCTCACAACAAGAAAGAAGAAAGGGAGTGAGAGCGAGGCTCGGTGTGAGCATGTGTATGCGGCGTAGGTTTTTTTTGTTGCTCAACAGTTTTTGTCATTTTTCAGCGATGATTGAATTAGCAACAAGAGTTGTGTCTGGCTATAATCAATCATTACCCTCACTCCCATGCCACCCAATATCACCAAAACCATATTTCCCCCACTTGAGGACAAAATGCTTCTTGATTGTGTTGCACACTTGTCTATAAATATATCACAGGGGCCGGTCTTGCTGGGCAATATTGAGTTTGAGGTCTTTTTTTTTTCCTTCTTTCACAACATTGTGTGTTCACGTGTGTCAGAAGAGATTTCTAGTTTATTGATTGCAAAGAATAAATGCTTGCTTACACCGTTCCTGGGACAGATTTCAAGGCTTAAACACTCAGGTTTCCACAGATTGTTTGAAGACTGTTCAAGTCTGCATCATGTAGTTTGTCTTTAAATGGCCTCAGCGGAGAGCTTGGAGGAGCTTTGCAAAAGCGGAGAAGAAAGCACACTCTTTCAGTTTAATGCCTACACATCAAATTTAAGTTTTTCCATCAATTATGAATCTACAGAGCAGAATGTTAAGAGTCATCCATGTTTTTATGTTTTTAAATATGTATCTAGTCCAGGGGTCTTCAACGTTTTCCAGCCAAAGGACCCCTAAACTGATGGCGAGCTGAAGCGGGGACCCCCTAATTATATAAATTGTATGAAATAATGTTGTATCAAACTGGTCCTACAGTCCCTGTATTACAGATGGAGTAATGTAACTAAAGTAATTCCTTCCTGGGATTATTAAAGTATTTCTGATTCCTAGTTGATGGGACAGGTGTTGTGAATGAAACGGTGCCCAGCTTGAAAGAGCTCCTGTGTGTCGCTGAATGTGTGCATTGATGACTGAAAGACATCTTCTGCCTCCATTTATCTGTTTACTACAGTCTGTTGAATTCATGTTAATGTGGATTTAAAGACATTTCAATATGTCGAAAATTTTACAAAATTATTTAAAAAAAATGTCTAATCAACTACAACTTTTGCGACCCCCATGCAGTACCACCATGGACCCCCTAGGGGTCACGGACCCCCTGTTGAAGACCTCTGCTCTAGTCCATGTAATGGGTTAGCTTCATCTGGATTTTAGACACATATATAGCTGAGTATCATCAGCATAACATTGGAAATTGATTGTAATTCTACCGATTGGAAGCATATATATAGTAAAGTGAATCGTCCCTAGCACTGATCTCTGTGATTCCTTAGAGAAGCGTCTCTCAGCCATGATGTCACTGAGTCAGTTTTGTTGCATGCCTCCTTCAACTACACTTTTCCTTTTGGCCTTAGAACTACTGGTGGCTGGTGGAGTTTTCTCCAGGGGGGGGGGCTACAAATTTGAAATAGACGTATACCAAAAACAGATCAAACGTATACTAATTTGTCAGACCAGAATGTTTATAAGAATGCAAAAATAAAACATTATAAACACACTTTATAAAAACAAAACATAATTTCATGTACAGGTTTACTATTTGCACATAATTTTGCCCTTCTGAGGCTTTGTGAAGGTAAATCTGTGTTTTGCAAGGTCCAATATCGTGTTACAAACCTCAAAAAATAATGTTCCAGTTTAATAATGGAGAAGCTTTTAGTCAGTTTGATATATTTTTTAATATATAAAAACTATTTATTTTGAGAGATTGTTGATTCTTCTTTGCCTTTTCTAAAAAGTGCTTTAAATCAGTCCTACCTGTCTTTATTCGTGCTGGGTCAGATTCTGACGTTTAAAAAAGCAGGCCAGCAGTCGCGGCAGCAGAATAAAGCATTAGCCTCGCTGCATGCAGTTAGCCAAGCCTTGTAGCTAAACCAGGTCCTGGAAAAGGACAGAGTGTACTGTCTCCATCTGTCTTTTGGACTGCTGATTCATTTTGATGTTTGGTTGATCAGGTCCAAACGTTTTCACCTCCAGCTTCTTTTGGTAAGTTTGTGTTACGTTGGCTGGCTCTAGCAGGTATAAGGGACCAACATAAATTTATTCACACAAGGAGATAAAAAGGCATTTAAATTTAAAAAGTTTATACTGCCATTTCTTTTAAATAAATTGTTCTGTATAAGGCTAAAAAGTAAAAGAAAAGTGGACTTACCTAACTCAAACTAACACCAAAATATACAAGCCTACAAAATAACCTACCTAAAAAGCACATGAACAGGAGAAAACTGGGTTTAAACAAAAGGCAGCTCTCCTCTACAAAAACCATCTGAGCAGGTTTAAATGGTGGAAAATTGACAGCCCATTAGATGCTAAGTCAACAAACAATCTAGTCTTAGAGGCGGAGCCTAAAACAGAGCAACGTTAACTTGGGTGCAAAAACAAAATTACATCCATCTTGGTGATGTAACAGTTTGCTTTAAGGGGATTCACTTAATAA
>NW_015151988.1:54144-65131 GCF_000732505.1 Cyprinodon variegatus | reverse complement strand
CGGCCCCGTCCAGGAAACACACAGCCAGGCAGACAAGCTCTGAGCCAGCTCCCATATCAGCTGTCACAGTCAGAGAAACAGGACTACACTGGAGAACAGGCTTATCTTCGACATCTATAAATAAAGGTGTTAATGGCAGCAGCACAGCTGATAATTCTCTCCAGGATGGAGTCCCAGCCAAACAGGAACAGACCAGGTGAAGCTACTATGAGGAAAAGCAGAGAGAGCAGAATGTTAGAGATTGAACAGATCCTTTCATTTCTGGGTTCAGCTCTCCGATGCTTCGAGCTCCTCTATCCTTTTAGATTTCTGAGGAGCTACTGCGCATGCACAACTTTGTACAACCCCTATGATATATTCCTGGAGGCGCCACTGCCCAGAGCTAGAAGATAGCCCAACTGATACCTTTCCCAAGCAGACCACTATGACTGTCACCATAAGGTCCCCATTGGTACTTGTATATGAAAGTTTTTTTGAAAAGGATTCAGGGAATAAGATTGTATACAACGGACACGGGGACAGAAAGGGTGTGAGGAAAAAAAAGCCCCAAAGAGGCCCAGTCCCTGAGGGACTCCACCCTGGAGCCAATACAGCAGAGATCCTGCGGGGCCGCTGCAGCGAGCCCATAGGCCCCACCGGCAGCTGGTCACGCCAAAGGTGGACCTGGATGACAGCCCCGGGGTCCAAGGATAAACAACCCCCCAGTGGGGACTCTACAGGACCAAAAGGCTCAGGCCTGGCAGCCGCCAGAAATGAGACAGCAGTGGTTGGAAGTACCCGGTCATTAGAAGCAAAGCAAGAAATGCTTACCCAGCTCCAGGGTCCCTGTAGGTACCAGATCTGCTCGGGCCCTGCGCATGCCAGTGACGTTAGGCTACATGATTGGCTGAATGTTGCTACATGATGTAAAACACTGTGGTTGCCCAGACAACGATAATAACATCATGCAGCGTCAGTGTGCCGAGACGGGAGCATCCGTAGCGTTAGCGTGTCTAATGACCGATCAAGTTTTACCTGATCGATAACAAAACTGAAAAAAGTCTGTCTATGGTAAAGAAAGTAACTGCAAGACCCCGATATAAAGGGGGAGAGCTGCATAGTGCAGCTAGCCCTATTAAGCTACACTACAATACAGAATAACTGTATTATTTGTCTAAAATCTCTAAGAAAGTCATTTTTTTAAATGTTCCATTAGCCTCCTCTGCCCTCAGATTTTAATAAAAAGAATAAAAATTAGCTGAGACTTTTTTGTCTGCTTGTTAAATGGCAGAGCTCAATCTTAGAATACAGTACTTTCCTTCAAGACTGACAATGTTGTTTTCTACTTTCTGTTACTTTAGATCTCCAAATACATTTTAAATAATAGAAAATATAGGTAATATATGCTGAGATTCCAAAAGAGATTTGAGTCTTTACAAACAGTTGAAATACACTTTGTCCGAATGGAGTTGCCATATGATGCTGCATAATAAGGGGCATGGCTCCGATCAGATCTGGTACCTACACCCTGAATACGCCCATCTTTTTGCTCTTCACATGTATGTCTTGGAAATGTTATAAATGATGGTGAGTAGAGAGTTCATTAAAATTAAGGCATGGGAAGACCTTCCTAGTGACGATATTCTCCCCGAGATCCTATTTGGATCCTTTGATTTGTCCTTTGCGGCCTCATGCCAAAAATACACTGCCTTAAACTTAGAGGAGAAAATGAATAAATCAATTTTTTTGACTTTTCTGAATTTCACCCAATCTAATGCAGGACGTGGTTTCAACTTGTGGGACAACAGGACAGCAGCAACAAAGCAAAGCAGTCTCACACACATCGGGACATCTGGTCCCTCCATGCGTGTTGGGAGCCTCCATGCAGCCAGTGTGACAGGAACAAAAATGAAAACCTATCCGAGCTTGCAGAGTGGGTGTGACCCAGCCTTTAGGGTAGACATCTTTAGAAAAATTTGTATCCTTCGTCCTGTTTTTTAATGATTTATCCACAGGAATTTTTTCTGTAATAGTTCTTTTCTAATATTGAGAAAACGTCCATCATAGTCTGCTGCATGGGGCTCCATCCAGTCATGCTGAGTGTTTATAACGTTGCGTCAGAGCTTGTATCCACTTGATTGCTGCGCTCGGGGTCACTGCAGGTGGCGGCAGCCAGACAAGGGGCATTGCCGACCGTGGTGCCGTGCTGCTTTGGTGATTTGTAAGCCGATTTGTTCCTTTATTTCCCCTGGCTGTACACATGCAGGCCCAGGGACCCTACGCTTACAGGAACACACTCACACACACACGTAACAAGCAGTAGCACACAAAGGGCCCTCCCATAGGACAATCTGTTCTGAATCACATTACAGCCATTTCCCATTCTGTAGGTGGGGACTGGCCCCAGCAGAAATCAAATATTTATCATGTTGTATTAACCCCCACCGCTGCCCTGTGCACATAGACCCAAACCCACACTCTATCAGCCCTCACTGTGGTGCTACACACCGAATTCATTATCCTATTAGGCCATAGCTCAGGCAATGCGGCTGGTGTGAGCGCAAACTGATGCAGGTAGTTTAAAACCTGCGAGAGCCGCACAAACACACAGCCAGCCAGACAATCTTACACGGCCAGTAGCCCACAGTTAGTTTTAATGCAGTGTATGATATAAATAATATAAATCACATCTAGTTTCTTCCATCGATTGCACATTACAATCGGTCTGCTGTAGCTCCGATCATTTTTCTTCCTGTCTGTCTGTAGGGCTCAGAGAAATGCACAAAGTTTCCTGGCAATCTGCCTGCTCAACAGCAAAACGGTGACAGCATCGGAGGCGGCGTGGCTCTGTTCTAGAGCCGATCGCCTGATGCATCACCCTGAGATGGATCACGCGTCTGTCAGGTTGGACTACCTGGTTTTGATTGAAACGAACTGAAAAAATGACCCAGGGGACCCTATCATTTTATACATATAGTAGGAACATATATTTTTAAAAATTCTGTTTTTCAGTGTAGTCCTGTTTCTCTGACTGTGACTGGCTGGATGTGCTCTCTTCATCCTCTGACATGGGAGCTGGCTTTGAGCTTGTCTGTCTGGCTGTGTGTTTCCTTGACGGGGCCGTCTTTTACAGTTGCTTTTTGTATCTCTGCTTCTGTCTCCTTGAACCCCAGTCGGCCTCAGCAGATGGCCGCTCACACTGAGCCTGGTTCTGCTGGAGGTTTCTTCCTGTTAAAAGGGAGTTTTTCCTCTCCACTGTCGCTGTAAGCATGCTTAGTGTGAGGGATTGCTGAAGAGTCAATGCAATCAACTGGTTTTCCTTAGATAGAAAACTTTGAATCAATTTGACTGGATGATCTGGTTGAACTTTAAAGTGCTTTGAGATGACGTGTTGTGCATTGGCGCTATAGATATAAACTGAATTGAATTTAATCTTCAGATTGTTTCTCTGTACCTGAACTGATTCCTCCTTTTTAATTTCTGAAAACAGCGGCGAGTGTTTTTCATCCTCTCCCTGTTTTAATCACCAGCCGCGCTGCTGGAAACTTGGAGCCCTCCTCAGAAGTTGCTAAGAGCTCGTCATTAGGCTTCGGTAGAAGATGATCCCCTAATAAACAATTATTTATACCAAATTATTGCCTAATGCATCAAATTAACAACATGTGGCAGCAGAGATTTATTCAGCATGCCTGCCCCGTTTATTACATTTACTTAAGGTATTCAGTGATGCCCATTTGGTGTAAAACACTTCCTTTATTGGTGCTGCTTTATGGTTGAACGTGTGAGATTAGCAGTGCAGAGTGTGTTTTTGTTTGCTTGATTTATGGATGCTATAAAGTCATATTTATTGGTCTGGTGCAAATAATGAAATGGTGGAGTTTTAAGTGAAGTATGCACCTAATGCAGAAGAAGAACGGGGTGGAAATATGATCCCATAAAAGAAGGAGTTATCTCCAAAGTCGAGGAGTCGAAATATTTACGGTGATAAATCTGTCCTTAACTCCTCACATCCAACAGGGGGACAGCCGGGGCGGCCTGCTTCCCTAGCAGCACCACTGAGATGAATGTGGCTGGAGGTTCCTGCTGTTGTTTTTCACTGCAGCTAATTGGCTCTTAACCCTCAGATGTGGAGAGTTTAGGACAAAGAGGAGGAGAAGTTTCCAAAGTCCTTAAAAACTCCAGAAGACACTGAATCAAACAGCGGAAAGAATACCATGCAGCAGGATCCTGACTGATGATGCACCTCTGAGCACAACCTGGTGTGAAGGAAGCAGATTCTAGAAGTTTAAGCAAAATAAAATAAATGGACAAAGAAATTAGAAAGACAAAGGATGTGATCATGATGTGTTCCTGATAGGAAAACTACTTGATCTGTTCTAAAATACTGATATCTTTATTATTAAAGGAAAAGTCTGTTCAGCAAGGAATAATCAATGCATCATTATTTATACCTAAAACTAATACGTTTACGGTGATTTAATTAATTTAGAGTTAATCAGTGAAAAACTAAAAATAATAATTTTCATCACTGAGTCTGGGAGCGGCCATTTTTGCCCAAATATAGTAACCCCTCCCTCCATGTTCCTGCAGTGACGTCACGGTGCGGTAAGCCTAGCGCCATTCTCCCCGCTTTACAATCAAAATCAATGGGAACTACTAGACACATCTGCAATCAACAACAATTATTGAAGGACTTCACCATTGAAATTCACCAGAGCTATAGTGAAACTGACAATGCCTACGTGCATGGCAGCTGGATGTTGGAATACAGGTATCCCCAAAGTCGGTCCTCGAGGGCCACCGTCCTGCAGGTTTTAGAGGTTTCCCTGCTTTAGCACAGCTGATTATAATGACTGCAGTTGAGCAAAGGCCTGTTAATCAGCTTTCAGTTTAAATCAGCTGAGCTGGAGCAAGGAAAACTCTAAAACCTGCAGGAGAGCGGCCCTTGAGGACCGACTATGTAGCCTGGGTGCCATTCCGAACTTAGTCCCACCCACAAGGTTTGAGGTTGGGAAGTTCGGTCTGGCTCTGCTCCATAGTAGTGCGAGTATTATCGCCCACTGTCAGTCGATCCAATCAAATTATCAGGGCGGGCTTTATACTATGATGGACAGATGATCAACAGTAACGTAATCAACCACGTGACCAAAGCGCGCTTGGGTGACAACAACAATGACTGCCTCCGGAGAGTTGAGGTGAGCAGATTCTGCTATTAGGTCTGTTCTAGAAGATATCGACAGCAAATTAATTTTAAAAGAGGAACAGAGAAACGCGATCAAGGCTCATCTTCTTATTCTAGGCGTGAAACTGCACGCTTTGATTTTTGTTGACAACAACGCGTTGCTTAACATACGTCACGCACTCTGTTGCTCTTATTGGTTGTAGGTCTATCCAATTGAGTGCAGAGGCATTTTTTTTCCTGGTTCACGCCCCATAATCACAGCTCTATGGAGCAGTATCAGACTCATATTCTGACTAGAATTGAGTAGGACTACGTCAGGCTACCGACTATGGGAATGCCTGTCAGAATACATCAGATAAAAGTGAAAAAAATAGTTATTTTACCTCTCTGATTCCTGATGCTCCATGGGCGGGTTTGTCGTTGGATTGCCAACTTGAAGAGGGAGGATTTACCATCGAACTTCAGGCCAGAGAACAAACACATAATATGTAGCCAACATTTGGAAGAAGAATGTTTTCAAGATGACTTGGATAATAGCGCGTTGTGACAAACACCAGATACAGTAATGGGACTTGATCAACAGCCAATACCGCACCGTGACGTCACCAACCAGTAGGTGGCAGTAGTGTTCTTTGACAAACATGGATGCCTCCAGTAAAGCTCATTCAAATGAAAATTACTCTGAATTAAAAACACTTATCACTTATTGAACAGGGTTTAATAATTTCATATTTAAAGTACTTTTAGAACTTTTATTTCTGAGTATAAACTGAATTTACCTTTAAGTGGTTAGGCACCTTAGTATATAGATGTTAGAGATTGGCCTGTTTTTTAGTGTACATTCAGAGGAAAATTATTCTTCATTAAAAACACTTTTCATTTGTTGAACAGTATGTAATAATTTCATATTTAAAGTACTTTCAGAAGTTTAAATTCTGAATAGGAATTTTTCTTTAAAATCCCAAAGGCCCATTGGGAATATTTTCTTTAAGGTGAGCCATCTTAAAGGGACGGACAGAACGAGACTTTCTCTGGACATCGTCCATCTAAATCTGACCTTTCTGAAGCTGGAGCTACTTTATGTAAGATTAGAACAGAAGAAGAACAGAATAAAATAAAAGCATCCCTGGTCATGATTATTACTACGATAAAAAGACAGCTGACATATGGACTTTGATGCACATGGATTAGTTCCTAACAGCGAGACTAAAACGATTTAAGCAAAAGGTTTAAATGTTTCTGAATGAATATAAAATGTAAGCACACGTTTCATATGTGAGATGAAAGTTTCATCAAATTTAAAAGGATCCCTTTGAGATTCAAGAGCAGAGACGAGTGAAAAAGGAAAATATGGAATTCAAAATAAAAGACCAGACAGAGCCTAAAGGAATACGTTTTCCTCTTCTGCTCCAAGTTAGATGTGAAGTTTTCAAAGAAAAAATAAAAGAATAGAATGAAAGTCTGCAACAAAGTGGAAGTTAGAGACACTATAGGTCCTGTTTTCCCTCAGCCAGGGAAATTAATTACTTATTGATCAAGAGAGCCAGTGAATAAAATGAAGGGAATGAATAAATAAGTGAATAGATAGAGAACTGTAGAAGTGCTAGCATACATTAGCAAACATCATGGAGGGCAGAGACAACGGGGTTTTTTCACTATAGCAAAGGTGCATGAGTTTAGCTTCTAATATATGAGTAAAGCATGAAAGGAAGATGAGGAGACAGCTTCTCTGTGAGGTCAACTTCCTCACTGAAAGAACAGTATAAGGCATACTATTGTTACTCTGTCAATTTAATGATAAACAAAGCTGCCAAATAAAGCAGGATCATGAATTCCACATGTAAAGATGTATATAAAAAGCACAGAAAAAGAAAAAAAGACCAAAATCAACACCAATAAAGAGTGTGTGTGCTGATAGAAAAACTCTGAGCTGCAGGAACCTGGAGTAGACGTCTTCATTTATAAAAACGGTTTTCATCATCTAAGTTTCTCCATTTTTCCACCTTCGTGTCTAAAAAGGATGTAGAATATTTTCTAACTCTAACCCCCTTTTTGGGGGGTGTTTAAGCACCCTTAAATTGAATCGTAGCACCCCTAAAATATGCTTTGTTGTTTTTTTTATATTATATTGCTTTTTTAAATTGAAAAATGTAAAACAAAAACATACTAAACATAGAAAATAAATATAAAAAGTATACATACTGTCCCAAAAAAATCAGCTGCCATTGAAATAGCAAACATTCAATGAAAATAGTGCCAATCATTTTAAATTGTGGTTGAACAGAAATATTAATAATAAACAAACAAACAAAAAAAGGTAATCCAGCACAATGGAGCTCCTAAACTAAAATGTTGAGGGAATCACTGCACTCAGGTGTTTTCTTAAATGTTCAGTCAGATTTCTACTCATGTTGATGGTTTGTTGCTGAAATGTTCATGTTCGGGGACTTTGACTTTTTTTATATCATTATTATTTTTAAAATTACAACTCAAAATCACAATTTCAGTTGATCAAATCATACATTTGTATTTTTTATTTTTTTTTCAGTTTCTTGTTATTAGAATTCTGTTTTGAATGTATCCTTTTCTTTATGGTGTGGAGTGTGTCTGAACTTTCAAGCACAACTGTATATATTTAACTTGCTGAATGCAATCCAAAGTCCAAAGAGGGAGAGGCGTACAAGGGGAAGGAGAGGAGCAAGTTGGAAGGTAAGTTTCGGTTCAGCTCGTCCAAGATGGAAAAAACACAGGAAGACAAAATACAAAATTCTCATATAAGATGTGTTTAAAATGTAAGTAGAAAACATTTAAAATGAATTTTGCCTGTCCAGACAGCTCCCTGGGTGCTCAGAACCCCTAAACCTGGTTTGGGCTCTTATAGGATCTCAGCCTGCTGCTTGAAAATCTAATATGTTTTCAAGTCTGGAGATCTGAGCAAAAAGCTTCCCTCTACATCAGGGGTGTCAAAGTCGTTCCAGAAAGGGCCGTTTGGCTGCTGGTTTTCTTTCCACCCAAGCAGTAGCACACCAGACTCCATTCATCCCATCAAGTCATCAGGTTAAGACTAGACTCACCTTGATGAGTCCACCATAAGTGCACCATGCAGGTGAAGCATCTTGCCCAAGGACATAAGGATACTGGACGCCCAAGCTGGGGCTTGAACCAACAACCCTTTGGTTACAGGACAAACTCCAGCATCTGACGCTACTGTCCTAGAAAATCTAAAGCCAGTTTTGGGTACTCTAGCCATGCTGAGATTAGCAGAGTCTAACATGAGCTTTGTTTCTCTGAGACTTATGTTCTTTTTGTCTTTGTTCTTCGGCATGAAGCCTTCCTGTATTATTGGATACCTGGACCTTCTCCCTCTGGAAGGAAATACAGAGTTAACACTAAACAGGGGAAAACCTCCACATGATCCGTTCAAGTTCCCATCGGAAATCCAAGTGACAGTCCGCTCCTTTACTCCTCAGGGTCCAACGTGTGTCTACCTGTCCACTCACCAACGTGTTCCCTATTCTCTGGATAATCCCACACAGACTGGATTCAAGGATTGACAAGAGCCCCCTCAAACGTGAGTCCCTCACTTCTGACTTCCAGTTCTGGTTCACCAGTTCACTGAGTTCCAGGTCCAATGCCAGTTCTCACTACAACTAATAAACCTGTTGAGCTTTTCCCCTGGTTCTCTGACTGGTTTCTCTGCATGTGGGTCAGATTCCTTAAACCAATCATGACAGAGAGCTGTCGTTCAGCCTGAACTCTAGAAAGATTCTGTTCCTCAAAGTGTGGTTGAAAATTTAGATTTCTCCTATTTTATTTATGCTATTTACTCTCTTAAAAAGTTTTTTCACTCAGACTGTTTCACCTGCAAGGCCACACAATGCCTGCGTGAGGGGTGTTTGTAGAAAAGACATATTTATTCCTATAACAATCCCGACTCTTTCTTAAGGTTTATTCACAACATGTTACTATTTAACCAAAGTGTCTTTAATTTGTTTTGACTACTTTCCATTATTGTAATTAAGGGGGAACGAACTCTGGCCAGATCACAACATGGCTGATTACCATGCAATAAGGGCCGTATGATAAACTGTTCTCTCTTTGCAAAGATAAAATAAAGTGCCAACTGAGTCAAATCAATCGATCTCCATTTATTTAACTGGGAAGAATAGTTGAATACTTTTTAACTGTGGAGCAAACAGAATATTTCATGGACTGATGATGGTTTTTAAGCTTTTACTCTATAATGGTTTTGTCCCATCAGGGTCACTTTATTCAACACACCTTGCTGATGGTGGTGGGTGGACTGAACTAATTTAGATACAGGAGGGGGGGCGAAATGTTTCCAAAACAGATGAATTTGGTCCCACCAATACACTGTAAAGAAAATATATGTGTGACTGAAAATCTATAAGTGAGTCTTGGATTATTTTGGATGTTCCACTTCAGTTTAAACACACTCAGTTGTTCAGTTAGTGAGGTGAAGACATTGTTTCATGTTTCGGCCCTGAAAGTGTTAACCTAACATATTCAATGAAAATTTTATATTTTACGAGAAAAAACGCTAACAAGACTTGCTAGCTACGTTTGTTTAACTAGGAACTCCCTCTAGTTAGGCTCCGCCCACAGAAATACGTCAATTGAAAGGAGGCGAATGTAAAACTCAGTTAGAACATTTATGGGTAAGAAGTTTACCTTTTAAACCTGTACAGTATAATGCACCTTTAAGGCAGGTTGTGTTTATTTGGACATTGGATCTGCAAAAGTTCTGCAGGAGAAAATGTTCGTGGCCCTAAAATAAAAGCAGAAGAAGGTGGAGTCCAGGAGCTTCCACTGATGGATCCGTTTCCATTCTGGGTTCTTCCTCTCAGGCAACTGCTGGACGCCTCTTTCAAGCCAGAAGGAAACTTGTCCAGGAAATCGATTCTTGATTTCAGTTTTTTTCTTTTCCTGTAATTTTACAAAGTGAAACATGTAACCTTTTTGTATTTCTATGTTTCTTAAAAAGAACTGAGAAACACATCAGTCAATAATAATTCATCGATCTGCATCAACCTACAGTTTAGATAAATGTTCCATTTTCTATTTAAATGCATGATATTAGATTAGTGAGACCTGAAAAGTGTCAGAAACAGTCAGGTTTCTGTGCCTATTAAAGTAGAGGGTTTATGCTTAGAATCAGGAGGTAACTGAACATGATTGGAGGAAGCAGCAAAAAGGTTGAGAGGAGATGGAAACTGGATCTGAGCGGAAATAAACCATCAGATGTGAATCATGGAGGATATGAAGCAACAACAGGTTCTGGTCGGTCTGCTGCCCTGAAATGAAGTAATAACATCTGTGGTTGTTTTCAGAGGTTGTTGAAAAATGCTGCTGCATCTGAAGGGGACTGTTTGGTGTTTTATCGGTTTAATCCCACCAAACCACACCTTCTGGGTCGGGTCAGACTTTATATTTTCCCGGGTTAATTTGTGCACAAAAGATGAATTTTTGGTGAAAGAAATGTTTCAGGGTCTGTGCTCGTTTTGGTCCAATAAATGCCTGAATATCTGATCATCGTGATTACCATTTATAGCCAGAGAAGTCACTCATTTCTGGATTCAGCCGCTAACCATAAACAGAGAAAGCCCAAAGGTAAGCACACACTGTCACTCACCAGGGGTGGAATTAGGACATTTGGGGCCCTAGGCAAAGACAGGCAGGGGACCCTCTGAATTAAGAAGACAACACATAAAAGAGACCCATTGTACAGCTAGGGAAATTTTGATAGAAAAATTTTGGTACCAACAAATAGGGCACCGATACCATTTTTTAGAGCCAAAAGTTTAT
>NW_015151988.1:50777-53704 GCF_000732505.1 Cyprinodon variegatus | reverse complement strand
TCACCCATTCCAGGAAGGCAATACAAACTTCTGCTGGATTCACTTTGTTTTATTTTTTTTCCTGCTTCACAAAGGTAGGCAGCAGCTTGACAAAAGCATGATGGCAATTATTTTACATCCAAGCAGTATGCAGTTCTTCATATATATATATACACTAGCACATCAATTTCAAACAGATGGTATCGGTATAAGCTGATACTGCACAGCCAGGTATCGGGTATCAGTTTCGGGGCCAAAAAATGGCATCAGCGCAACACTAGTTACCAATCTACTTGCTCTGGAGAGCAGAGTTTGCTGCTTTTATACGTTGTCTCCAAAGTCTCCAGTAGCAGAGAAAAGTTGCTAGATTTGACGCTAGGTGCTTTTTTGTAATAAAAGTGCTAGAGGGGTCTGAAAAGCCGCAAAATATAGTGACAAAAGCGCTAAGTTGGCAACGCTGTTCTTCGCATCGTTTGTTTTCAAATGGTTTGCTGCTGTCTGTTTGGACCTTTCTTGACATGTGCAGCAAATGGACTGATCCAATATGGTGGACACTGAAGGGGGGGGCTGAGACACACATAATATTATAAGGATTCTGATGGCATTTTATCAAAAACATAATTAATGTGCACAAATAAGGAATAGTTGTATTAATCATACATGTAAACAGAGTTTTATGCGGCCCCCAGGAACATCAGACCCAAGGCAACTGCCTAGTATTGCCTAATGGTAAATCCTGGTACTCCCCCCAGTCTCCTCCAATTCCTCCAGAATATCATGATCCATATATTTGATGTGGCCCAGATGGATCATGAAGATGCATTACTTCCCGTTCTCCCAGTGAAAGCGTTATTATGCCCACCATGTTGTTGTTGTTAGCGGCGCTGTGTTGGTGTAGCGGTCACACTATTTTTCTTTTTTTTTTCCAGGTGAACCGTGGCCGTGAGATTGGCCAGGGCAATAGAAAGAGAAATCACACCAGAGAGGAAGGGAAATCGGATCAGCGAGCACAATAAAGCCGCAGCTCCAAGGAAAATGACCTGGGAAAGCAAGCTGCACGGCCACCTCTCTGAATCAGTGTGTGTGTGTGTATGCATTACTGAAATATATATTTAGAGGAAGAAGGACTGTGATACATATAACTACTGGCTGTCGTTTTGTTTGCTCACTCCTAGGGCGAAATAGAGGCCATACATCGTCTCTTATTGCTTAAAAAAGGGGGAAATGGTGGCGTTTGGGCTTTGCTGCAATGCAATCTCAGTTGCCCTTGGGTGTGGCGTGGTCCTGGTCACTCTGGGAGTGTGCTGCTGGAGTCACATGGTTCAGATGGATCACATCAATTTGCTGCTAGAACAATATACCCCCACCTTTTCCTCCCTCCTTCTTATTTCCTCATCTTTGCTAAGAACAGTTCATCATCCCCAGAACAGAGGAACCTGATCCACACTCAGCTTTTCCTCCTTTAATGCTTTCCACACCAGCTTTCCTTCATACCTTTCTTATTAAATCCTAACAAGTCAGCTTCATTTCCTCCATCCTGTGTCCTTCCTCTCAATTTGAACCCCCCCAACAAACTTCCTCCTCTTGCCTACATGTTGGAGGTAAATAATTACTCATATCCATAACATGATGCAATGGACATCCAATGTAAATATGCAGCCTGGTCTTTAAATCTCCTGAATTGTCTCAGCTGTGCGTTTTCAAAGTCCACTACCGCCACCCTGTGGTGATTCATGGAACAGCGTCAGAGTTGGAGCCTGTTCTGACTTTTGGTATAAAAACTGTAAAATAAATGAGAAACTCCTGGTCTAAATAAATAGATCACACCAATCTGATGCTATTAGGAGTTCATCTTTACGGTGAGATTAATTCATTTGACTCGGAGCTAGGGGACAAAAGTATGCTGATATGAAGCTTTATTTGAAATGGGATGGGAAAAAATATTTTGGTCTGTTCTGATAATGAAAACTTATGGATATTCAGCCTGATAGGTATATTTTCGTCTGTTTGGATTTTTTTACTTCTTTAATTTTACTGAGCTGTAAAAATGTATTAATTCCATCAGTACTATTATAAATAAACAGAAGCTGAAATCTAAAAGCCTTTATTGTCATTGTACACAATACAATGAGATTTGAAGAGCAGCTCTGTAAAAGTGCACACATAAATAACACTTACATACATATACAATAGTGCAAGTCCAAATGTAGGTTGAGTATGGTGACAGCTTTGGGAAAGAAGCTATCCCTGAGTCTGTTTGTTCTGATCCGTATTGACCTGAAGCGCCTGCCTGAGGGCAACAGGTTGAAGAGATGGAAGCTGGGGTGGGTGGTATCCCTCAGGATGTTTCTGGCCCTACTGAGGCAACGGGAGTTGTAGATGGCAGTCAAAGAGGGCAGAGGGCAGCCGATAATTTTTTGTGCAGTGTTTGTCACCCTCTGCAGTCGCTTCCTGTCGGATCCCGTGCAGCTGGAGTGCCACACTGTCACAGCGTAGGTCAACAGGCTCTCGATGGCGGAGCAGTAGAAGGACACCAGCAGCTGAGTTTTTAATCGTTTTTAATTGTTCCTGCTGGGCCTTCTGAATCAAGAATCAAGTTTATTGCCAAGTAGTTTGCACATGCAAGGAATTTGACTTGGTGTTGATGGTGCAGACCAATTAGATAGATGTACAGAACACAGAATCTATAGCTATATACAATATCAAACATACAATATACTGTACGCACTATATATTATATAGCAGAGGTCACGGATTAGTGGACAGTGGTCCGGATCCGGCGTCAACCTGATTTAAAACATTTATAAATTACTGCATGTTGTCCGACAACACTGTCTAATTTCACTTGCACCGCTTCTCCTGTTAATACGGTAAAGCCCTCCAGAGCGTACGGCACCAAGCTGCAAGTGATAGAAATTATCCAATGAGCTGCTGTCAGTCTGGGTTGC
>NW_015151988.1:47534-50455 GCF_000732505.1 Cyprinodon variegatus | reverse complement strand
TCCATTCAAACCCAGGATTACAGCCTTGCAGGGCAGCATAAAGCCCACTGCGAACATTAAGACAGAAAAAAGAAAGACAATAACAAACAGTTCAGGTTTTTTTTTTTATAAAATATGTGAATCAGGAAATTGTCTATATACCAAACTGAAAGATTGTTGTTCTCTACCTAAAAAAAGGTTTAGATTTAGATTTTATAAATGGACCGGCCAGGTCAAGATCCGCTATTGCAATCGACCCAAACAGGAAAAAGAACGGCGAGAAGATCCAGTTTGTCAAATTAAAATATAGTAACAACAGATCGATAACTACAAATTAGAGCATAATTCTTATATAATTCAAAAACTAACACTGTTTATTTTAAAGATTGGATGCAAACTATTGGTCCTTCAAATAGACCAGGAAGCAGATTTCTCATCTCCATCAGAAACTGCACATCTGCTGGATGCTAATATGTCATATTAAATTAAGCGTTCATTTCTGCATGTTTTCCTCCTATGAATTTAATTATAATATTGCGCATGCTCTCCTCGAGCTTGGAGGATAAGTCAGAGTGGAACGATACGGGAGGAACAGCGGAGGCTGTAGGCTTTGCTTTGAGCAGGAGGTCTTGAGCGGAGCGGAGCACTGATGGAGGATGTGGGATTTCAGGGTAACAGGAGAAGCGGCACAAGTGATGTTTTGACAATGTCGTCAGACAACATGCAGTAATTTATAAATGTTTTAAATCAGATTGGATCCGGATTAGCAGGCAGGTGGGTCCGGACCTCTGCATTAAACCGAAGCCAAGAGAAACGAGTAACGTTTGTATTTGCAGTTTCTCATATCTTTTAAAATCTCCAACCCCATTTTCTCACAGATCGGGAAGGAGCTGCTGCAGAACTCATCAGGATTCATTTGAAATGCACAAATTGAGTGAAATACCACTTGATAATTGATGAATGAAGAGCATTATAGCATAGTTCAAACCTAAAAAAGGTTTCATTTGTATCTTTATGCACGTGAATGAAGTCTGAAATGTTTTCTTCTTCTGCTTCTTTATGCCTTTAACCAACGAGAAACAAAATTTTACCTCAAACATTTAGCAATTTTCTCCAGTTCCATTTATTTAGATTAATAACACACGTACATGTATCATAGAAAACCAACAGAAATCCACATGGGGGAGGGTGTAGAAGTAAACGACTTGTAAGGTCCACCTCTTCATACGACTCTGTCATCAAAAACACAAACAACAGCTTCTCTCTTAAACTGCCCCCAAGAAAAATTATATAATTCTCACAACAAATTTAGCAAAAATCTTTCATTGGGATGTGTTTTAGAAATGATTCAGCTCTTAGTCTAAGTTTTTTCATTTTTTTATTTACCAAACTAAAAGCTTTTGAATTTCCTACAAACCTTTTGTTTTGAAAACATCACAATATATGATACTTTGTTTCCCTGTCTCTGATAGACAATTCTCCTTGGCTCTACCTTTCTTATACCTCATCCAAAATACCTAGGTTATACTGAGCCATTTTCTTCATTTGTGCTGCTATAGGCTTAGTCTGTTGGAGGACATAGGGACCCTTTTTCATCATTCTTTCTCTATTCTCCTATTCTGCAGATTTTTTTTTTTTGTTCAATCTCTAACGTTCTGCTCTCTCTGCTTTTTCTCATAGTATCTTCATCTGTTCTGTTCCTGTTTGGTTGTGACTCCATCCTGGAGAGAAATATCAGCTGTGTTGCTTCCATCAACACCTTTGTTTATAGGTGTTGGAGGTCGGCCTGTTTTCCAGTGTAGTCCTGTTTCTCTGACTGTGACTGGCTGGATGTGCTCTCTTCATCCTCTGACATGGGAGCTGGCTCAGAGCTCGTCTGCCTAACTGTGTGTTTCCTGGACCGGGCTGTCTTTTACAACTGCTTTTTGTATCTCTGCTTCTGTCTCCTTGAACCCCAGTCGGCCTCAGCAGATGGCCGCTCACACTGAGCCTGGTTCTGCTGGAGCTTTCTTCGCATTCAAAGAGAGCATTCCTCTCCACTGTCACTACAAGCATTCTTGTTGTGAGGGATTGCCTTCGAGTCAATGTGTCGATGCAATCAGCTGGTTTTCCTCAGATAGAAAAGTTTGAACCAATGTGGTTCAAATCAGGCCAGTTTTTTTTTTTATTATTTCCTACTTGTTGAAATGCAATAGTCCAGATTTCTGGACTATACCCACATTGAAGGGAGCACTGCTATCAGTGCAGCGGACCTACTATGATGTCACTTCCACCTTGTCTGGAAAGAAACCTAAACTCAGCTCTTGTCCCAGTTCCCCGGAGTTTACAGGATTAGTAATGTGGCAATGAGCTGAGACCCATGTCTGTATTTCCCGTCACTAACCTTCTCCTCTGTCTTCAGAGATTCCTGTTGCCGTAGGTTTACTTTCCTTCTTTCCTATCACATCCGGCTTCTTAAAATAAGTTCATTTGTTCTTGAATTGAGGAGATAAAAAAGACATTTTGCCAATGGAACAAGACAATTTAGGTTTAAAATAAGAAAACACAATCACACAGTCTTATTTCAAGTTTGCATATTATCAAACTATCTTATTTCAAGAGTAAAAATACTCATTCCATTGGCAAACTATCTTATTTACCTACTCAAATTAAGGATAAATACACTTAATTTCAGAAATTTTTACTTATTTCTAGATCATTTTTCCAGTAATACATTTTTACTTATTTCTAGATAATTTTTCCAGTGTACAGCCATTGTTTTGAGATTATGCTGATAAATTCTTTACTTGGTCACATCCAAATCAGTGGAGTCGGTTGATTTCTCACATTTCCAGACATCTTAAATGTAATCTATTTTGTAAAACAGTTAAAGGAAAGCAAGGAATAATCAATGGAACATTATTTATACCTAAAACTAATGTTTGCTGTGATTTAATGAATTC
>NW_015151988.1:44893-45959 GCF_000732505.1 Cyprinodon variegatus | reverse complement strand
CAGCCGATACCGCACCGTGACGTCACAAACCAGTAGGTGGCAGTAGTGTTCTTTGACAAACATGGATGCCTCCAGTAAAACATATTCAAATGAAAATTACTCTTAATTAAAAACACTTATTATTTATTGAACAGTATGTAATAATTTCATATTTAAAGTACTTTCAGAAGTTTGAATTCTGAATATGACTGAACTTTTCTTTTAAGTTAGTGCATGTTCCCATTCACTCCCCCAGCTTAGGATGTTTGCTGCTAAATAGGGACCAACATTAGTAAAATAGTATATATTAAAACTGTAAGCTGCTTCCACCATGGTGTTCATTTTTCAACATCCGTTTCAATCAAATTATTTATTAACTGCCTGATGTTACATTATAATTCTTTAAGAAAAGGCTGTTTTCAAGCAAACTAAGCCGAGACTGGTCTCTATTTCAGCATTATAGCTGCACTTTTTTAACTAATCTTCATTCCTACTTCCTTTCTTTCTTTCTTTCTTTTTTCCTTCATTTCTTCTGCCCTTCGCCTCTCAGCTGAAATAATAATAACAGACTGTGGAATAATAGCTTAAATTGAAGTATTACTTTAATACCTCGATAGAAATAACCTGGTTTGAACATTTTGAAGGAAGCAGCCTCAGTTGCCTGAGGCTACACTGTAAAGTGTGATTGAAAGTCTATGGGCTGTCACTTCAGATTAGAGAACAGCCTTGCTGTGCCTGTGATGGAGAGGCAACAGGGCTAATAGGAGGTCAAAGGAATTACACTTTGAAAAATATGACATGCGAGTGGTGATGGAAACCATGAAATATGTCTTTTTTTCTCTCAGGCCGGTTTTACTCTTATTGGTTTTGTGTTAAATTCTGCTTATATGTGTTTTTTGAAACAGGAAGAAACAAATCTCCTTATTTTGATACGCTTCAAATGCCTGTTCAAAAGTTTAGATTTGGTTTGTTTCACAGCACTGACTTAACTTTAGATGGAAGCTCAGTTGGTGTTAATTTGGTTTTCCATATTTTCAGCTTTATTTGAACATCTCATTGGGATTTAATCAGCCTCTTCTTATAAATA
>NW_015151988.1:40457-42103 GCF_000732505.1 Cyprinodon variegatus | reverse complement strand
TGAACTTTCTGATGACTTCCTATCTCATTTTCATATGTTCTTCAGGTAATTTCAGCTTTTTTCATTCAGCAAAAAAAGCATTCCCACTTTGCTGTTTCTCCGAAACAGCTTTTTCTAGTTTCAGCTATATTTGAAAATCTCATTGGGATTTAATCAGCCTTTTCTTAAAAATATATATCTGTTAGAGACAGGGCTGGATTTAAGAAATTTGGGGCCCTAGGCAAAGACGGTCAGGGGCCCTCTTTGAGAAGACACCACATAAAACAGACCTATTATACAGATAACAAGACGACTCATGGGTGTGAGTTTTCGTCAACAAGACTAAATAAAAATGTTAGCGGGTTGTGTGTTATACTGTACATGTTCGCACTCTATATAATCTCTATATCCCCATGCCCCTTTTTCTTCCTATGACACATTCTTCTTCTTTGAGTATTTGAGCTGATGTAACGAATACATTTCTCCACTGTGAGATCAATTAATCAATTAATCAATCAGTCAGATGTTGACCACAGATGGATCATGGCAGCAGCTGCAGGGGAGAAAATAAGCCGGAATGATCCGGTACTGTGCGCTCAGCTCGGATAAACTCTGCTCTTCTTTTCGCGTGCTAGCTCCGAGTCTGCGCTTTACGCTCCACACTGATGCTGCCCTCTCAGCAGTATGGCTCTTCCTGCCCTCGCTACTTAATAAAATATGTGACTGATGATCCTTTGCCAAGTCCTTTTGTCTAACTATCATGATTTTATTTCTTTCAGCTGACAAGAGATGATACTAAACATTCCTTAATTTCTACCAAAAGAAATCCCTAAAATATATATAAATAAAATATTTAATTACTCACAGTTTATGTTTTGATAAAGATCCAGATGAAAACGTACATAGATCTTTGAATACTTCACTTTCATAGTTCTTGTGTATAGCTATTTGAACATTTCAGCATTTTAGTTAACATATTGAAATTCAGGTGGAGATTACCATGGCATTATAATTATGTAGGTTCTCTCTGTGTATTGTTTTATATCAGACGCCTATGAATTTATATCCCCTTTGACCCCTGAGCAGTGGTAACAAAGGGGCAAATTCTAAGAAATAAATCCATAATTGCCAAAGTAGAAAGAAGAATGTTTCTTTGCTTTTTAGGAGTAATGAAGATTTTAATGATCTGTGAGTAATGCATTATTCGTAGTGGATCAAGTGTTTGCTTTGGGATGGAAACCTTGTATGTCTAAAACCATTCCTTTACTGTACATTTTGTTAGTTTGTCTGTCTGCTATTATAACCAATATGATGTGTTAAACTAGATCTACTATTTTTTACAGCTTTAGTGAAACAATTTTTTATAAAGTCTATTTAAATTCTAGAAATCAGTTTTCTGCCCAACAGCAATGAATGACTTCACAGCAGCATTCTATAGAGATTTTTATGTATAGATCTTTTAGTTATCAGGCTCCTCTCCTGTGGAACCAACTCTACCAGTTTTAGTCCTTGAGGCGGACACCTCACCTATTTTGCATACCCAGATGGAAAAGCAAATAACTTAGGAACTTTAAGCCGAAAGTACATGTGTGATACATTATTTGAAAGCTAACACCTTCTAGTTTATGAATATATACATGAAAATTGGGAGAGTAAAACACCCAAGC
>NW_015151988.1:34836-39306 GCF_000732505.1 Cyprinodon variegatus | reverse complement strand
TTCGAGTCAATGAGTCGATGCAATCAACTGGTTTTCCTTAGATAGAAAACTTTGAATCAATCTGACTGGATGATCTGGTGAACTGTAAAGTGCCTTGCTATGACGTGTGCTGTTAACGGGTGCTTTATAAATAAACTGATTTTAATTTTATCCAGGTAGAGAATCTGGTCTTCATTCGAAATTGTAAAGGTTAACTGTTTTTTGAAGTGCAACTTCAAAAAACTTTTTTTGAGTTTTAGTTGAGTAAAACCAACTAAAGCCATCACATTTCATAATGACTAAAATGTGATTAAAACTAATAAAAGTTTTCGTCTTCAGGATGAAACTAAAGGCCAATTTATGCTTCTGACGCATAGCCTCTGCAACCGTCAAATCTGTCTCTGTGCACGACCACGCCCCCTGCGCAGAGGTTCTGCAACCGTCGTTGTGCACCTCAAAAAACCCTCACTATGCGTTGGACGGTCGCAAACCCACGCAGACTCAAGCGGAAGTGCTGTGTGTCCCTAGAAATTCCAGACCAATGGTGCAGAAGCATACCAGCAAAACTGGTTCGCAACCAGACCCAAGCAACATTTGATGTGTGCAGATGCAGAAGTATAATCTGCCCTTAAGACTAATTCTAAGCAAACTAGCAAAAACAACACTGATCAGAGTACCTCAGATTTTAGCCCCTAGCTCTTGTTCCTTCACCTTTTATGCAGTCAACAGTTAGAACTCTATTGAGGGCTGAAAGAAGCCATAGATTGCCTTGGTGAATACGAACAAGCCCAGGCTCCTTGGTTAAAAAAAAAAAAGAAAAAAAAAAAGGACTACGTCTTTCAGGAAAAGAACTACCAAAACCAAAGTTTCCAAAATGTAGTGAACAGCTGAAGTTCTTGGTAATAAAACCCAAAACACGTGGATTTGTGAGCATTAGCATGAGACACACAGAACAGGGAAACAATATATGTCTTGTTAACCTCTGTGGGGTGAGCTGTGCCTGTAACTCTGTCGCGTAAAGGATTGTGGACACTGGATAGCTCTTTGTGGTGGCTAGGAACGTAAGGAAGTTCCTATGTCCAATTAATGGCTGCTAGGAACCATTATGCTTCCTGTTTGTATCTCCTCTCTTACTGCAAGAACTATTTATATATTCTATTTAAGAACTATTTAGACCTTGTTCTGGTGACCATGGATGCACGTCCGCCAATGCTTACCTTTGTCCTTACCAATTTCAGCTATTCAGACTGAGCCTTATCTGCTTGTGGTAGAAACAGACTCCCAGGGGCAGTAAAACGGGTAAAAAAAACTACAGCCTCTCTCTCTCTCATATATATATATAGATATATCTATATCTATATCTATATATAGAAGGAAAAAAATCACTTTAATTTTAATATCCATCCATCCATCCATCCATCCATCATTTTTCTATTACGCTTATCCCAAGCGGGGTCCTGAGAGATGCTGGTGTCTATCTCCAGGTCGGCAGTCCATTGCAGGGAAACACAGAGACAAACAGGACAGACAACCATTCATGCACACACTCACACCTAAGGAGAATTAGAGAAGCCAATTAGCCTAACAGTCATGTTTTTGGACTGTGGGAGGAAGCTGGAGTACCCAGAGAGAACCCACGCATGCTCAGGGAGAACATGCAAACTCCATGCTGAAAGACCCTGGGCCGGGGAATCAAACCCAGAACCTTCTTGATGCAAGGCACACAGTTTTAGAGTTACTGAGAGAAAGAATCCACACATAAAAAAAAAATAATTAAATGATCATCTGTTCTCTTTTCTGGCATCTTGACTTTCTTTGATCAAAGTTTTAGATTGGAACCAAGGATGTTTTTGACATTAAGTTTATTTTAAATGTGGTTTACATTCCGTTTATTCCAAACCTACAAGCTTTTACCAACAGAGGAAAGGTGTTATAAATAAAACTAATAAAATAAATTTAGTTTAAGCTGTTTCCGTTTAGACTTAACTACAAACTAACTATGTTAGACATTAAATTTAAGCAGATTCCACCACAGAAATAATATCAAGAAATAAGTTCAGTCACACTTCTGCACCACTTAGCTGCAGTTAAAGTTAAGGTGCAATACCTGAAGGAATTGCCTCTTTCAGGTCAGCAGTTTTCATCTTATGCTCAATACAGATGAATAAACAGTAGATGGCAGTGTTGGGTTGTACGGTAAAGCCCTCCTGAGAAGCTCTTCTTTAAACATACCTCCCCTTATTCAGGCTTCAATCTGCTAGTCTTTCTTTGCTGCCTTATATGGTCACAGAAGCTTTGCTGAGAACACTAAGGGCCTTCATGTCTTTTCTCTCAGCTCCAGACTTAATTTCTCCCCCCAGGACACATATGAGGCATCATCCTCAAACTAAAAAAACATTGTTGGAGAGATTTCTATAAAAATACTTTTCTTTTTCTTTTTTCCCCTTGCTTTGTAAGGTTCCTTTATATTTTGCAAATTTGCTTAAAATTAAATAACCATTTTCAAGTGGAACCTGAAGAACATAAGAAAGTGGGGCTTGTTTCATCTCAGTGATCTGGTCTTCCTACTGTAACTCTGCCCAAGAACAGCCTTCATCGAAGAGCAAATCATTTCTTCCAACAATCCAGAAACAAGGTTTATGGTTCAAGGAGTCTTTATTGTCCCCGTAGCTCAATCTGTCGCACAGCTAGAAATAACAAGAGAGCAATAAAACAATCACCCAGACAACCATAATAAGATAAAACACAGACTATAAAAAGAAATACAAGAACAGCTCAAAACCATGTGAAAGAGTTCAATATTTCTATTTCATTTTATACATGTATAACACAGGGAGTTAAGAATGTGCCTAATCAACTAAGATCTCAAATAAAAAGCAATAAACAGCTTGTCCAAGCCTGCCTACTTTTAAGGTGAGGCTTAAAAATGTCCTCTTTGATAAAGCTTATAGTTAGAGTGGCTCAGGTTATCCAGAGCTATCTCTATAGCTGTGCTGCTATAGGCTTAGACTGCCGGAGGACATAGGGACGCCTTCTTATTCTGGATCATTTTATTTGTCCCCTCTCATTCCGCAGTATTTGTTAGTTCAACACCCAACTTTATGCTCTCTCTGCAATTTCAGTTGTACTCTGGTGATCAGAACAAATAAAAAATGCCTCAATATATTACATTGCATGCCATTTTTTGTTATAGACACTGACCAAAGGGTTTAGGTAGAGGATAGGGTTTCCTTTTCTATCCCTTTTCCATTTTTAATCAAAATTACAAGCATTTACTTGTTTGTATCAAGGAAATAGAGAAGATGGGGAGAAAAAAAAAAGAAAACATTTTTTAAACGTTTTGGGAGTACAGATGAAGAGAAAGAAAAAAAGGAATAAGTATGTTTTCCCTGATTTCCTTAGATTCTTTTTTTTTTTTTTTTTTTTTTGTTTGTTTTCATAAGGTAGTGGGTTATTGTTGTTGTTGACTTTAGTTGTAGAGAGCCATTATCATTTTCTCATACTAGCTTCATCTGGTCTGTTCCTGTTTGGCTGTGACTCCATTCTGGAGAAAAATATCAGCTGTGCTGCTGCCATCAACACTTTTGTTAATAGATGTTGGACATGGGTCTGTTTTCCAGCGTTTAGTCCTGTTTCTCTCCTAGACATAGCTATGGGCTCAGCTTTTACTGTGGCTAATTGGATGTGCTCTCTTTCATCCTCTGACATGAAAACTGAATCAGAACTCATCTGTTTTAAGTGTTTTATCACAGTAAGACAGTTTATATATGGAGACACTTGTACAATAAATCCTATACAATGCAGTTTTTCCTTGATTCAAAGGAGTGTATTATACAGACAAACATTCCCATAGGAGTCACAATTTAAACAGACCCAATGAAGCTGTAAATTAAATTAAATTAAGGACCATTTTCTTCTTAAATATGTCCCTTTTCATCTGCAGTTTGGCTGTAATTTGCTCCATATAATATATTTCCCTTCCTCTCTTTGTCAAGGTTGGGTTGATGTTAGGAAGCAGAGGTGAGTTTTGTAGATTTAATGAAGTACTCACAGGCAACTGAGGCAGGAATCCAAAAATCCAACATAACAAATACAGAAAAACCAGAACCTTGGAGACATCAGGGAAAACATACATGGGAAGCCAGGAAAAGATGAGGAACCAGCACTGAGGAACTGCACAGGGAGAGTATATATGGGAGACAGAATAAAGAGAGACTGATTGGGAGCAGGTGTGTTAACAGTTCAATTGAACTGAACTGTTAACCCATTGACAAACCAGAGAAACATGGCAATCAAAAATGTTCATGTCTTCTTTTTGTTAGCTTTTCTGTTCTTTTTTAATTAAATTAAATTCAGTTTATTTCTATAGCAACAGTACACAACACACGTTGTCTCAAGGCACTTTACAGTTCAACCAGATCATCCAGTCAAATTTATTCAAGGTTGACTACATGGACTCATTGAGTTGAAGGCAAACCCTCACACTAAGCA
>NW_015151988.1:26213-34698 GCF_000732505.1 Cyprinodon variegatus | reverse complement strand
CAGTTCCCATGACAGAGGATGAAGAGAGCACATCCAGTTAGTCACAGTCAGAGAAACAGGACTACACTGAAAAACAGGCAGATCACCAACATCTATAAAGCTGATATTTCTCTCCAATGCAATAGAAAAAACTTCATAAAATCCACGTGATGTAAACTGTAAGCACTTGACTTCTCCATCAGTGCCTGGAGGCCATGAGCCTGTGGTTCTGCTGAGGTGCTTGTGAACCTCTGAGGCTCCATGGCCACTCAGGCTCAGTAACATTTCAGTGACTTTTGGATATCTTCCAAGTCCTGCTGGAAAGTAAAACCTCTGAGATTAGCTGCGCTTCATCAGGAAGCTTCTGGAGATTATTTCTGACGAAAAAAGAGCCACATTCTTCTTCTTCTTCTTGTAAGGTTTTATGGCCGTTGGCAAACTAGTTCAGAGTGCCTTCCTTGCCGTTTTGCCCCCACTTGTTAGGGGTTTAACCAGGGAACCGGGAACCAGGCTTCCTTCCCTTAGGAATTTTTTTTAAAAAAAATAATAATATTTTTACGAACTGTTTAACCTAACCCAACATAATAAATACTTAATTAAATTTGTCCTCATAATTTCTAATTTATCTTTGAGTTATTGTCACTCTGCCAGTTTCTGATGGTCCTACTCGTTTTCCCATCATGCTTTCAACCATTTCCCAGTTTAAATCTCTGACTTCAAGATACTTTTTTTGCAGTTTTCACTATTATGTTGATTTTTTTTTTGTTTTCTTTGAAGTCTGAGCGCTACAATGGATCACTTCTATCATGAAAATAACAAAATCTTTCTTTGTTTTTGTTTTTTTGTTTTGTTTTTTTTTTACAATTAATGATCATCTGCAATTTTGGGACACTGCTTCAGAGGTTTTGAACTTAAATTTGCCTAACTGTTGGTTTGTATGAAGGAGGATTAGGGCCACTGAAAAAACGTTAAAAAGTTAACTGATTTTTAAATATTATTTTAGTTTAATATGGAAAAAAGTCAGAATTCTGACATTAATCTCAGAATTCTGACTTTAATCTCAGAATTTTAATTAATGCACATAGGCACCATGAAAGAAGAGATGTCGGAGCACTTGGCTTCACTGACAAAGATTTGAGATGTTTGGGAGGAACAGGAACACATTGGTGGAAAATGAGGCAATTAGGTGACTTTTTACATGTCTGAGGGGGTGATGCTATTTCATTAATGGAAGTGTGCTAGCTGTCAGAATTCAGTCAGAATTATGATTAAAGTCAGTATTCTGCCTTTTTTCTCATACTAAAATAAAATTTAAAAATCAGTTAACTTATTTTTATTTGTTCAGTAGCCCTACTCCTCTTCCGTAGGTTTGGGTCTTTCTGACTGGGATGGGATTTTTTTCTTGGCGAAAAGAGCCGCCGTTTACGAGCAACACCTAAAGAGGCGTTGGTCACCTGACCCAAACTCCAGGTCACGTGACCGATATTCCATCCTCGCCATTTTGCAATGTGCTATAGAAAGAGAATAGTCTTTTTTTATGGCTAACGAGCACAAACCGCAGAGTTTTATGCGCTGAGGACAAAGAGCACTCGCCGTGTCTGTCGGTGAGTTGGTTTTTCCGTCACGTGTCGCCTCGTGCTCCTCTGTCGCCCTTTAGCGGCGAGCAGAGCCAGATGTCCTTGTTGAACATTGATGTGTTGAGCTGTTAGCAGTGTGTGGATAGCAGCTGTCCAGCTAACGCTGTCTGCTCCACTTCTCTGCTTTTAATCCTAAAATCACCGGAAATAAAAACCCACTTTGGTCCGTGTCCGTTTAGCCTGTTAGCTCAGCGGAGCCCCCCACCCCCCTCCCCCACAGGCTGGTGGAGGAAATATTTTTAGACCCTGACATAACAGGTGTCCCTGTGAGGGTCAGAGGACGGGCTGATGGAGCTGCTCTCTCCCTCCTCATGCTCTCCTTCCTCTCGCTGCTTCAGAAGCGGAGAAAGAGGAAGCAGGGCTGCGGTCAGAGGAGGGGAACTGGAGAAAGTGTTGGATAGTAGAGATGAAAGGAATCTGAAGCTCATCGGTTCCTCAAAGCTCAGATTGTAAACAGAAGCACGTGTTTCAGCGGGAAACCCTTATCAGGAATGGATTAAACTGTTCTGCTTATCCAGGGAGGTCGATTGCAAAGCAAAACATTCATTAGACAAGTGCAGATTAGTCTGGGTAGTATGAGACAGCAGCACGTGGGGAAAAAAATACGGATAAAAACACTTTCAGTTTATTTCTATAGCACCAATTCACAACACATGGCTTCTCAAGCCACTTTACAGTTCACCAGTTCATACAGTCAGATTGATTCAAAGTTTTCTATCTAAGGAAAACCAGTTAAGCAATCCCTCACACTTAGCATGCTTGTAGCGACAGTGGAGAGGAAAAACTCCCTTTTAACAGGAAGAAACCTCCAGCAAAACCAGGCTCAGTGTGAGCGGCCATCTGCTGAGGCCGACTGGGGTTCAACAGGGTTTCCACTGGTCAATAAATGTTATTAAATTAATTTTTTTATTAAGGCCTTAATTGGCATTAAAATTCATTAAATATAATTATTGTGGCATTTGAAATGCTTATTTAATTTAGAAAAACAATTTTGTCAGATATGACCGGTTCCGCTTGTTTGCGCAGAATTGCCTCTGGTTGATCGTAAAGCTGTATCTTCGTAAAAGAAGCTCAAGGCGGAGAAATAATTAGAGAATGGGAAAATGCAAATTTCAACAGAAGTGGTTGGAAAACGAGGAATTTCAGACATTGATGCAGCCTGTTGATGGTAAAGATGATGGAGGAAGAGCATTAAAAGGAGGAGACAGAAGCAGAGATGCAAAAAGCAGCTGTAAAAGGCGGCTCCATCTGGGAAACACACAGTCAGGCAGACGAGCTCTGAGCCAGCTCCAATGTCAGAGGATGAAGAGAGCACAGCCAGTTAGTCACAGTCAGAGAAACAGGACTACACTGGAAAACAGGCCGATATCCATAATCTATAAACAAAGGTGTTGATGGCAGCAGAACAGCTGATATTTCTCTCCAGGATGGAGTCACAGCCAAACAGGAACAGACCAGATGAAGCTACTATGAGAAAAAAGCAGAGAGAGCAGTACGTTAGAGATTGAACTAACAGTGGAGGAGGAGATCCATAGTGGGATCGGTGCGGCTTCTACTAAAATGCAGACTCTGCATCTCTGAGAGAAAAGGCAAAGTTCTGGTTTAGCTGTCGGTCTACGTTCCTACCCTCATCTATGGTCATTCATCTGGATTATGACTCAAAGAACCAGATCCTGGATCTAAGCAGCTGAAATGAGTGTCCTCTGTAGGGTGGCTGGGTTCTGCCTTAGAGAGAGGGAGAGGAGCTCAGTCACCAGCTAATGGTTATTTTGCAAATCGATTAATCTCTCGATTATATTTTTCCATTAATAATCTGATAGGCAAGGTTTCTTAAAGAATATTTCTTTATGATATTAAAGCAGGTGAAACTAAAATGTTTCCACCTGTTCTGGATAGACCATCTCGACAGATGAAAACTTTTTCATCTTAAATGCAAAATGTTTTTATATCTTTTTTTTTTTTATATATATATATTTACCGCTGCAGTAATGTTTTACAGTCTCCTTACTCCTTTTAATCTGAAGCCGGGTATACACTGTACCATTTTTAATTTTTTTTGCAGTCGTGGTGGTCGTATGCAAATCTCTGTGTGTAAATAATTCCCCTTCTTTAGGGCAGATTTCAGAGACTTCTCCAAACGCACACATCAAATGTTGCCTGGGTGGAAGTCCCTGTCTTAGAGCTGACGCCAATAGCGAGTTGATGGCTGTCAAGTGAGCAATGCTACTTATCACTAATGTTACAACTGTAACCAGCGGCTTGCTCAGCTTTTGATCACTACATTGTTTAACCAAACCAAAATAGTTTTAACCAACTAGATTGGTTGGTTTTCCTTCCAATCTATTCTTACAATCTATCCAAACTCTATCCAGCTTTCCTACAAACTCCCACATCTTTACTGAATACTGAGGCTGTTTAAATGCCTGTGGAAGTTCGGGGCGAGATTAACTACTTCCTGAAGCGCTCACGTGGTATGGCGGGGTAGAAAGGCTTCAGACATCTATTTGGGCTCCTCCCCCAAATGAAGCAAAAATGAACCCTCGGCACATAACATCACTCCTTATCTGTTCGTCTATCTCTGATTTAAACTTCAGTAACTTTAAGTTTAACAAGTTAGAAATATTTACATAGTTTGATTTGTTGAACAAATAAAAAACCTTTTTCCAGGCCTGTAAGTCTTGGTTCTGAAAGATAAGCCTCCAGAAATGGTTCTCAGTGTTTTTTGTTCGAGGCCCTGGGGTTCTTTTAAGTTCACGCCTGTACAAAGCTCCTCATCAGAATCTCGCTGACTGTTAAAAATCACAGTTGGCATCTTGTTTTCACTACTAGAAGTTCCAGAAATGATGACATCAGCGTGCAGCAACCAGAGGACTGAACCAGTGTGTTTGCTACTGTCTCCTAGGTGATGGATGAGATTAGCAGCGTTGCTGTCCTCATCTCCAAGTCCTCAGCATCACCCGCTGCGTCCTCATCTCCTGGAACGCCAGCATCTCTCCTCCAGACCCGGCCTCAGGACGCCGCCCAGCCAAGACAGGTGGACGAGTCCCTCATCCAGGTCATCGAGAAGCTCAGCAAGATAGTGGAGAAGCGTCCGCAGAGGCACTGCGCTCTGGGGGGGCGGAAAAGAGGGCAAGATCCGGACTCCCCCTCTGGGAGGGGGAGGCAGAGTCTGGCAAGTTCTCCTAAAAAGAAGATTAGGATAAACGTTAATGAGGAGGAAAAAGCAGATGGCGGCGATGATGAAGATGATAATAATAACAGCATCTCGGCGGCGACAGGTGTTTCAAAGCCCAGCGATCACAAACGCACGGTGACGTGCTACCAGTGCAGCCTCTGTCCCTTCCTCTCCCAGACGCTGCCGCAGCTCAGGGAGCACCTGAAGCAGCATGACGAGCAGCACAGCGACCTCATCCTCATGTGCTCCGAGTGCCACTTCACCTCCAGAGACCAGGACCTGCTGGAGGCGCATGTCAGACTGCACTTCGACGACGGGGCGTCTGCGCTCAGCGCGGCCGAAGGAACGCTTTTAAAACGGGATGGGGGCGGGGAGCTGATGAACAGCGCGGCGGAGGACTCCACCGAGCTGCAGAAGAAGAAGAAATGGTACAGTTATGAGGAGTATGGCCTGTACCGCTGCTTGATCTGCAGCTATGTCTGCAGCCAGCAGCGGATGTTAAAGACCCACGCCTGGAAGCACGCCGGCCTCGTCGACTGCTCCTATCCCATCTTCGAGGAGGAGGACGGCGCTTCAGGACGACAGGAGACCCAAGCCCCCCCCAGCAGCACAGCGCCAAGAGAGGATGTCGTCATTCTCCAGTCTCCAGGGCTGGATGATAAAAGTGTCCAAGCTGCCGTGAGGCTGCAGCTCTGCATGCCGCCGGCTCCAGTCTCTAACTCCAGGGCCGTTTCCGCGACAACCGCAGACGGTGACGCTGAGAATGGTTATGTCCCTAAAGATGTGAGCGCTGAGGAGCCGGCAGTGGAGGTGCAGGTGATCACCGAGGCAGACTGTGACATGGAGGTCGGCGGCGGCAGAGAGGGCAGCTCGGCCGCAGACAGCCTGCTGTCTTCAGCCCAGAAGATCATCAACAGCGGCCCGAACAGCGTCGGGCACATCAATGTGATCGTTGAACGCCTTCCCTCAGCTGAGGACTCGGTTATGGCGGCGAAGCCTCTCCTCCTCGCCGCAGACGTGGACAGGGACCAGAGAGCGCTCGGCGTAAACGAGGAGGAGGAGCCTCTCCCCGCCAAGCCCCCCCTCCCTACAGTAGATGACGAGAATGTCCCCCCAACCAGTCGCAAGCGAACACATTCCGAGTCCCTTCGCCTCCACTCTCTGGCCGCTGAGGCTCTGGTCGCCATGCCGATGAGGACGCTGGAGCTGCCCGCCCCCAGCCCTACAACTGGCGTGAAGACGCAGGGCGTTCCTCCGAGCGGACAGAGGGCGTCCGACTTGGAGCAGACCACTGCGCTGTTGGACTTGAAGCTTTGCCGCCACGGCAAAGAGGAGGAGTTCAGGCCGCTGCGCCTCGTGGACGGGGACGAGGAAAGTCCCGCAACCAAAGCTGGAATCAGCCTTTCGCTGCTCACCGTCATCGAAAGACTCCGAGAGCGCTCGGACCAGAACGCCTCCGACGAAGACATATTGAAGGAGCTCCAGGATAATGCCCAGATCCAGAACGGGGCCCTGGCCGGAGCGGCGGCCCCCGGGAACGGCGTGGAGGACGGGTTGGCTGGCTCACCTGATGGGGGGTTGGTGGACTACAACCCGGGCAGCGAGAGGCCGTACCGGTGCCGTCTGTGTCACTACAGCAGCAGCAATAAGGGCTACATTAAGCAGCACTTGCGCGTCCACCGGCAGAGGGCGCCGTACCAGTGTCCCATCTGTGAACACAAGGCGTCAGACAGTAAGGACCTGGAAGACCACATGATCTACCACTGCAAGACCAGGATGCACCAGTGCAGACACTGTCCTCAGACCTTCCACTACAAGGTAAGAATAGAAATACTAACGTATCGCCGCTTCTGTCTCCTTGAACCCCAGTCGGCCTCAGCAGATGGCCGCTCACTTTGAGCCTGGTTCTAATGGAGGTTTCTTCCTGCTAAAAGGGAGTTTTTCTTCTCCACTGTTGCTACAAGCATGCTTGGTGTGAGGGATTGCTGAAGAGTCAATGAGTCGATGCAATCAACTGGTTTTCCTTAGATAGAAAACTTTGAATCAATCTGAATGGATGATCTGGTGAACTGAAAAGTGCCTTGATGTGACCTTTGCTGTGAATTGGCGCTATAGAAATAAACTGAAATGAAAATTAATATTTTATTATGCTTGTATATCCCTGCGGGTTTACAGATGTGTTTTTCTTTTTTTCTCCCCCTAACCAGAGTCAGTTAAGAAGTCATGAAAGAGAGCACCTCAGCTGCAGCAGCGACACGGCGCCGCTCACCGACACCATCCCCCCGGTGGAGGAATCTGAGCGAGGAACGGATGAAGGTGAGAAACTGAACGCTTCCCTCGCTAAATGACCGTTGTTCAGGAAGAAGAAAGCATCCTCTCCTTTTGTCCGTCCTGACAGATGGTGGTAAGCCTAAGTTCTACAGATGCGACGTGTGCAGCTACACCAGCGCCACCTACATCGGCGTGAGAAACCACCGGCGGATCCACAACTCGGACAAACCGTATCGGTAAGTCTTTCAACCGAGAGGAACAAGCTGTTTTAGAGGAAGACGTCTCTGCAGCAGTTGTTCATTGAGGTCATGCTAACTGGTCCAGTACAGAGGGGGGTGGAAGGAGGGAGCTCAGGTTTCCTCATAGGTTTGGTTGAACAGTTTCAGAATCAGCGACTGGTTCAGGGTTCAGATGTGTTGATAGGATCCATTTGATTGAAGTGGTAGCTTATTTCCTGACTGTCGTAGGAAACAAATATTAAACTGTTTAATCCAGTTAAAAAAAAGGAGATCGGTGGAAATTCACTCAGTTGGCACTTTATCTTTTGAAAGATGAAAGCAGGTCCGATCATATCAGCTCGATGTTCTGATCTAGAAAGTGTTTTTCTGTCCAAACTTCAGGCCCCTGTCACGCCTTGCAGAGTTAGCTAGCATATGACCGACCTCCCAGAATCTCCTAAAACTCTGGCATATGATGAACTTTCTATGTATTTTTGATATTTTGGCCGTATACATAGCGTATTCATACCGAGTCCAGAACTTTTGTCCAATGACAGCCTAACTTATGCATAACGCATGGCAGAGTAAAGCATGATTTCATGGGCATTAAGGAGCATTAGTTAAAGCTGCTCCCCAGAGGCGCCCGGCCTGCATAAAAACATGTCATGTCTGCTAAGAACTTTGTTGGCAGTGGGCTTGAACGCAGACAGGATCCATCACACTCACCTTCTCGGTCACCCTATGATGGGGATGAAGTCTGGAAGAGAACTGATGGTTTGTTCAGCCGCTCACTCTGAGCCTGGTTCTGCTGGAGGTTTCTTTCTGTTAAAAGGGAGTTTTCCTCTCCACTGTCGCTACAAGCATGCTTAGTGTGAAGGATTGCCTTCAAGTCAATGAGTCGACGCAACCAACGGGTTTTTCTTATATAGAAAACTTTTAATCAATCTGACTGGATGATCTGGTGAACTGTAAAGTTCCTTGTGACATGTGTTGCGAATTTGTGCTATAGAAATAAACTGAATCTAAATGAACCCCCTTTATACCAAATGATGCCAATACGCCATTATACAGTAGCTGGAAGTTTGTCTGGAAAACATCAGATACGTTGATATGCGTTGGAGCCCTGCAGCTGTGAGGCCTGAGGAAAAACTTAATGAAAGTAAAGAAATATAATGAAATTGATATTTCCTACTATAGCCTGAAAA
>NW_015151988.1:24221-25641 GCF_000732505.1 Cyprinodon variegatus | reverse complement strand
TACTTAATTAGATGTGTAAATATCAAAATGACGACATGAGATCATTTTTAGGTACAATATTAGGTTAAGGTACAATAATAGGCTAATATAAGCAATCAGAAAGTGTAACGGGCAGATTAGACTTCTTCAACCGCACACATCAAATGTCGCTTAGGTCTGGTCGCGAACCACTTTTGCCACTTTGCTTCTGCACCGTCGGTCTGGAATTTCTAGGGACGCACAGCAGTTTCCCGCCAAAGCGGAAGGGGGAGCCTATTGGGAGAACTCGGGTGACCTTCAGCGGATGGTCACAAGAACTTCGTTTTGGCAGAGACCTTGTTATCTTTATATTATTTTTATATGATTTGTCTGAGGCATCGTACAAGTGATTGTACCTCCGAACCTCCTCGATTAACCTTTCGTTGTAGTTGTTCCCAGGTTTTTAAAAATGGCGCACCCTGGGACAGAATCGAGAAGAATGACCAAACAGACAATGCCAAGGACAAATCACAGCTTCTTTCGGTCTGCGAACTTTCGCTTGAGGTCTACGGGGGTTTGCGACCGTCTGACGCGTAGTCAGGATTTTTTTGACGTGCATGACGACTGTTGCAGAACCTCCGCATGGGAGGCTTGGTTGCTTACAGAGACAGAGTTGACGGTTGCAGAGGCTATGTGTCAGAAGCATAAATTGGCCTTAATGGTTCGTTCAAAGCAGACGCCATGTTGTTGCTGGTTGATGCTTGTCCTCCTTAAAAGAGAAGTCCGCTCAGCAAGGAATAATCAATAGATCATTATCATTTTTTTGTTAATTTGTTGTTAATTCGTTAAAAAAAAAAAAACGCAATAATTTTTTATTGTCATGAATTATTTCAGTCCCAGACTAAAACTACCAGGCAGGATTGGCCGAGCGCAGCGTTCAGACTGTCATGGTGACGATTCTCTCATTTATCATGTGAATCGAACCGTATATATAGCACCGTACAGCTCTGGCTTGTTTCTTCTGTCAGTTGAGAGGAACATCTGGACTCTCTAATTACTAAAAAAGAAATAAAAGAACTGAACGAGATTGCTGCAAGTTTCATCCTCCCACCCAGTAGGTGGCGTCTTCATCAGACCGTTTGCCAGGTCTCCTAAAGCTGACGACTAATCTCTATTTATTCGCTGGATTGCTAATTACCTGTTGGTAGCACGGGGTTTAAGCGAAGCCACCAGCCGCCATATTGGTACTTCCTAGTTAGACCGGTCGCAGTGTAAACAATCCGTGTGCTACAGCATTGAACAACGATGATGTTCTCATTTTCAGGGGGACTTAAAGGAATAGTACACCCAAAACATGATTAGCCTTCATTTTCTACTCACCCCCATGCTGAACAACACTCTGGAGTACTTTTTTCATGAGCAAATACACTTTTTTATTGGAATTTATGCTTTGACAGAAAAG
>NW_015151988.1:20147-21698 GCF_000732505.1 Cyprinodon variegatus | reverse complement strand
AAAAAAAAAAAACAGGCCAATCACATTGCATAGTCATTATGAAGCCAATGAAGTCTCTAAATCATGTAATATAACATATTATACAAATCAATCACAATAAAATTAATGTTTAAATGAAGCACAAATAATACAGATGTGCCAAAAGTGCTAAACTGATGATGTATCTGTAATAGACATGTTTTATTACATTGTTATGGTAATTATAATATTTTAATTCATATTAAAATTCAGCTCCTCCCTCGTCTCAGGCTACTATGTGACATTTGCTCCAGGATAAACATTTAATCATGAATGCTTATTATATATTTAAGCCAACATAGTCCTTTTTCTATAGTGGGCTAATACAGGCTGTAAGCCTGTGGTGCCATACGAGGCATACGTAAGACTTACATTTTTGCAGCTCCAGACAGATTTATTTATTTATTTATTTTTTGGTCCAATATGAGCAGTTTGGGTTGCTGACCCCTGTCTTAATGTTCGCAGTGGGCTTTATGCTGCCCTGCAAGGCTTTAAACCTGGTTTGAATGGAAACAAAGCCATTCTGAAGCACATATCAAGGTGCTCATTTTGAGCCTGGATCCATATTTATGTATATTCTGTTCATGGTGGAGAATCCTGCTTCACAGCAGCAGGTTGAGCCTTCTCATTTTTCTGAATGGCCGTGAGTGCAGTAGCCTCTGTCTGCAGACTTTGAACTGAAGCTAGCCTCATCCTCCAACCAGAACCAGACAGAACAGCCCAGCAGAGCATGCTGCAGTTTGTTTGGTTTCCTAAAGTGTAAAAGGATCAATAATGTGACCCTGAGAAGGAATCTCCTTAAACCAAGCTCTGTTCTTCTTCCTGCTTCCTTCTGTCTGCCAGATGCTGCAGCTGTGATTTTGCCACCACCAACATGAACAGTCTGAAGAGTCACATGAGGAGGCATCCCCAGGAGCACCAGGCGGTGCAGCTGCTGGAGCAGTACAGGTGAGCAGCAGATGGACTGGATCTGATGGTTCTGTTCTCTGCAGCTGCTGCGTAGCTCTGAGGTTAACCTCTGCTGTGTTCTGGTTGGACCTACGCAGCAGGTCCGCCATGTTTAGAAACACCAGCAGGACAGACGAGGACATACATGATCAGTGAACATCAATAAATGAACCCCAGTCGGCCTCAGCAGATGGTCGCTCACACTGAGCCTGGTTTCTTCCTGTCCGGCTGCAAGTTGTTGTCCTGCTTGAATCTCTGAAGATTCATCATGGGCTCCTCAAAACAACTCTTAAATGATCTGAAAACAAAGATTGTTCAACATAGTCGTTCAGGGGAAGGATACAACAAGTTGTCTCAGAGATTTAAACCTTCAGTTTCCATTTTGAGGAACATAGAAAGGAAATGGACGACCACAGGGACAGTTCTAGTTAAGCCCAGAAGTGGCAGGCAGAGAAAAATATCAGAGAGGCAGAGAAGAAGAATGGTGAGAATGGTCAAGGAAAACCCACAGATCACCTCCAAAACCTGCAGATGGTGTCACTGTGCATCGTTCAACAATTTAGCACACTTTGCACCAGGAGAAGC
>NW_015151988.1:17150-18845 GCF_000732505.1 Cyprinodon variegatus | reverse complement strand
AAAACATTGCGTTCCAAGAAAAACATTTACTACCCACTGTAAAATGTGGTGGAGGTTCCATCATGCATTGGGGCTGCGTTGCCAAAGCTGACTCTGGGAATCTTGTTAAAGTTGAGGGTCACATGGAATCTACTCAATATCACCAGATTCTTGAGAATAATGTCAAGAACCAGTTATGAAGTTGAAGTTATGCAGTGGATGGATATTTGAGCAAGACAATGATCCAAAACACCGCTCCATATCTACTCAGGCATTCATGCAGAGGAACAATTCCAATGTTCTGGAATGGCCAGACCTGGATATCATTGAACATCTATGGGATGATTTGAAGCAGGCCGTCTGTGCTCAGCGACCATCAAACTTAACTAAACTGGAATTCAGGATCCAGGAACTCAAAATCTACAGGAAGCTACAATAAGCTGATGTTTTTGCCAAAAGGAGGCTCTACTAAATCTAAATGTCCCTTTTTTGCTGAGGTGCCTATATTTTTGCACCTGTCAAAGTTTGTTTTAATGCGTACTGCACATTTTCTGTTAGTTCAATAAACCTCAATTTAATACTGAAATATTACCGTTTCCATCAGTTATTAGATCTATCAAACTGAAATAGCTGCTGCAAACACCCAAATATTTAGAAATAAAAATAATTAAGATTAATAGGGGTGCCCAAACTTTTTCATATGAGTGTATCTGTCTCCTTGAACCCCAGCCAGCCTCCTTCTGCTGGAGGTTTCTTTCTGTTCAAAGGGAGTTTTTCCTCTCCACTGTCGCTACAAGCATGCTTAGTGTAAGGGATTGCTGAAGAGGCAATGAGTCGATGCAATCGACTAGTTTTCCTTAGATAGAAACTTTGAATCAGTTGACTGAATGATCTGGTGAACTGTAGAGTGAGTTGAGATGAAATGTGTTGTTAATTGGTGCTATAGAAATAAACTGAATTTAATTTAATTAATCTAATCAGTTATTAGAACCTCAAACACCTCTGAATCTAAACTTTGAACTTTAGCCATCAGAGGAGCTCAGGATGACAGAAACCATGTAAATCCGGACAGTGACCCTCTGTGAGCTTCAGGAACCAGAGGAGGATCAGGCTCAGCTGATCAGGCTTCTTCACAGAGATGTCTGTCAGTCTCCTTTCAACGCTCCCCCTGTTAGAAACTGTCCTACTATCTGCTGGTGAAGATTCTCAGTCCTACAGGTCAGAGTCATTCCAAAAAAGGAAGAAAAAAAAAACAATCCACTGGTCGTCTTGCTTCGCATCCAGGAAGCTTTTTCAATTCAAATGTCAGAAATAGAGTTGAGTTCAAAGCTTTATAGGGTGGACCAAAAAAAAAAACAGCCTGTTTTTAGTTTAGAAAACATACCAAATGAACGAGTTCAGTCCTTTGGAATGGGGGTCGTTTGGCCTCTTTGTTAGCCTGTAATGCCCCATACCTCTTTATGTCTCTGAAAGGGAATTGTTGGCCTGGCTGAACAGGCCAGGTCTTCTGTTCCCCTGTAAAGGAGTTGGGGTTGGGATGATAGCGGGAAGGAGTAAACTCCATTAATGAATTGTAGGTTTTGAAAGATGAAATGTGAGTCCATCCCCTCTGAGACTCTGAGGTGCATCTACACCTTATGAACAGAGGAAGTTCTTTTGAGGACCAGAATGTTCACATTTTGGACAGAAAATCATTGGTTTGAGAGCAATGTGAAG
>NW_015151988.1:14980-16145 GCF_000732505.1 Cyprinodon variegatus | reverse complement strand
CGTCACAAACCAGTAGGTGGAAGTAGTGTTCTTTGACAAACATGGATGCCTCCAGTAAAGCACATTTAAAAGAAAATTACTCCTAATTAAAAACACTGATCATTTATTGAACAGTATGTAATAATTTCATATTTAAAGTACTTTCAGGAGTTTGAACTCAGACTTTTCCTTTAGCAGACTGAGGGCTTTTCCTTCACTATCAGGGTCAGTTTGAACTTTTCACTCCACACGTCTCTGAGTCGTGCCACTTTGGCAGAGATTTCCTGGTTCTTATCAAATGCTGTTTCATCCCCAGCAAAGGGCGCCGCGGCTGAAAGGTTTGTCTGATTAGTGGCCGTAAACAGGAAGCCGCTTCAGGCGATGAGTGAACATGGAGCGGCGGAGCCAAATGGAGCTAAATGTGCGTTTCATGATGAGGCGCAGCGGCTGCAGACCATCTACCTTAGCTTTGACCATCTGGACGTCATTAGCTCAACATCTCCATCCCGTACAGGAAGCATCTCTAAACTGGCGCTGTGTGGAATTACTCAGTGGATGTGGGCCAAGCTAAGTGCGCTGTGACATCATTTTACAGAATTGGGTCAAGTGAAGGTAATTCATTTGATCTTAATCAGATGAACTTCTGGTTGTTTATATTTGTTCTCGGTAACATTAGTGATTCACTAATGCTGGAAAAGGACAGTTTTCCTCCTAATTCTGCTAACGCTGCTTTCAGCTGTTTGCTGTAGAAGAAACTTAACAAATTAAACTTTGCTGTGAATCAACAATCGTGGATATTTACCATAAGGAAATACTAGGCAGTTGTCTAGGGCCCCAAGTTTCTGGGGGCCCATATAACCCTGTTTACATGATTGGTTCATACAACTATTCCTTATTTTAACACATTAATTATGTTTTTGATAAAAATCCTTTCGCTAAAATGTCATCAGAACGCTTATAATATCAAGTGTCTCTCAGTGTCCTCCATATTGGATCAGTCCATTTGCTGCACATGCTCAGAAAGGTCCAAACAGACAGCAGCAAACCATTTTAAAACAAACGATGCAAAAAGCAGTGTTGCCAGCTTAGCTCTTTGGTCAATATATTTAGCGACTTTTCAGAACCCTCTAGAACTTTGATTTCAAAAAGCTCCTAGCCCCAAATCTAGCGACTTTTTTCTGCTACT
>NW_015151988.1:7953-12737 GCF_000732505.1 Cyprinodon variegatus | reverse complement strand
CCACAGGACCTTATTCCATAGTGTAACTGGCGTGTCCAAATATGCTTTTGCAAACCTCAAGCGATTGTGTTTGTGGCGTTCTTGCAGAAAGTGCTTCTGTGGCATCACTCTCCCATACAGCTTCTCCTGGTGCAAAGTGTGCTAAATTGTTGAACGATGCACAGTGACACCATCTGCAGGTTTTGGAGGTGGTCTGTGGGATGGAGGTGGTCTGTGGGTTTTCCTTGACCATTCTCACCATTCTTCTTCTCTGTCTCTCTGACATTTTTCTTGGCCTGCCACTTCTGGGCTTAACTAGAACTGTCCCTGCGGTCTTCCGTTTCCTCTCTATGTTCCTCACAATGGAAACTGAAGGTTTAAATCTCTGAGACAACTTCTTGTATCCTTCCCCTGAACGACTATGTTGAACAATCTTTGTTTTCAGATCATTTGAGAGTTGTTTTGAGGAGCCCATGATGAATCTTCAGAGATTCAAGCAGGACAACAACTTGCAACCGGCCACCTTAAAAACATTTTCTCATGATTGGATACACCTGGCTATGAAGTTCAGATCTTAATGAAGTTACCAAATCAATTTTGTGTTTCAGTAAGTCAGTGAAATGTAGTTAATTGTGTTCAAATCAATAAAATGATTACGGTACCCACATTTTTGCACCTGTCAAATTTAGTTTTAATGCGTATTGAACATTTTCTGTTAGTCCAATAAACCTCAATTCAATACTGAAATATTACTGTTTCCATCAGTTATTAGATATATCGAACTGAAATAGCCGTTTTAAACACCCAAATATTTAGAAATAAAAATAATTAAGATTAATAGGGGTGCCCAAACTTTTTCATATGACTGTTGAACCGCAGATATAACAGCATATAACCGTAACACTGGACGAACAAGTAAATAGCGTTTTAAAAATGTTTCAATGGCACATCAATATGTGCTCTTGCCAAAAGTTTTGCTGTCTCCCAGCACAATCTCAAGAGCATGGAGGAGATTCCAGGAGACAGGTGGTTACTCCAGGAGTGCTGGACAGGGCCGTAGAAGGTCTACAACTCATTAGCAGGACCGGTATCTGCTCCTTTGTCCAAGGAGGAGCACTGCCAGAGCCCTACAAAATGACCTCCAGCAGGCCACTGGTGTGAATGTCTCTGACCAAACAATCAGAAAAAGACTTCATGAGGGTGGCCTGAGGGCCCGACGTCCTCTAGTGCCTGTAACATCATTTAGCATGACCGGTTTGGTGGTGGGTCAGGGATGGTCTGGGGCAGAGATGGCAAAAGTACTCACTTTCCGTACTTGAGTAAAAGTACAGATACTTGTGTTAAAAAATACTCTGGTAAAAGTGGAAGTACTGATTAAACTTCTTTACTCAAGTAAAAGTAACAAAGTACAGGCTTATAAATTTACTTAAAGAATAAAAGTAAAAGTAGAAACCACTTTTTTCATGCCGTTGCCTACATTTTAAATGGACGTCTGCCAATAGGACTAGATCTTCGTTGTGTTCATTTTCAATCATCTCGTCGTCCATACTACTATGCTAACGCCACCGTCAATTCATCTTGCAGTGGTGCGTCAAATGCAATGTAGATTCCCATCCAATTAGATTGAATTTGGTATTGATGACGTGAAAAATAATAACGGTAACTCCATTGAAATGATTCAAAACTAAAGTAACGGGCCAATATTTTAAAATGTAAGGAGTAGAAAGTACAGATATCTCTGGGACATTATGTTTCCATCCATCCGACTCCGCCAGGTTGCACCTCAGACTGTCCAGGAGCTCAGCGATACCCTCGTCCAGATCTGAGAGGAGATACCCCAGGACACTATGCATCGTCTCATTAGGAGCATCCATGACGTTGTCAGGCATGCATACACGCACGTAGGGGCCATACAAATGACTGAATACCATTTTGAGTTGCTGCAATGAAATTTCAGCAAAATGGACTTGCCTGCAGCATCATTTTTTCTCTGTTATCTTTTAATTCAGCCCTCTGTAGGTTGATCATTTTCATTTCCATCAAATGATGTGGCATCCTTTTGTTCCAAACACATCACCCGGTCTATATCAGTAGAAATAAACAGCATAATTTTTCCCCCATTGAGATCTGATGTGTTTTCAATGTGTTCCTTTATTTTTATTTTTAGCAATGTAGATGTGCACACTGGAAACATTTTTGTTGTTAAATGTGCCATAGAAATAAAGTGGATTGGTTATGTGCTGCACTGCCCCCTGTGTTTTCTGGGAGTACTGCATCAGCTTTAGGTAGAAACACCTGGAGGCTTCGTTGCACAGACCCTCCGACTGTCAGAGGCTGAACAGACGTCCTGCAGTGAGAAGCCATATCCCCATGAGACCCAGTCCCTTTATGAAAAGTTTCAAATAAATATTTCACTTTAATGTAGTGAAAGCAGAGCTGCTGTCAATCAACATCCAGAGCAGCGCCTCAATATTAACCACTGAAATAGAATAAAACAATGTTTAAAGAACAAATCCAGCCTCAGCAGAGATTATGTTTCTAATGTTCAAAGATGAAGAGAAACATGAAGAATAAGAGGAATGTTTGATATAATAGGAGCTTCAGAACCAGAGCATCAATTTAACCCTTAAAAGGGCAAGTTAGTGTTTTTGATCACTTGCATCCCTCCTACAAATGGAGTCCCTCAGTGAGGTCTAGAAGCACAAGATCTATATCCAGCTTTCAGCAAAGCTTCTGCTGCATGGCTGTACATCTTATTTTGGCATTTGACCAATTAGATGAGCCCTTGAATGGGAAAAAAAAAGTTAAGTCAAGAAAAAAAGTTAAAAAGCCTATTTAACAATTATATTTAGGTTTATAAACTAAAACCGGTAAGTGACAGTATCAGCATTAATGCCTCTAAGGTTATGTTGGACAATGTCTTTTTTTAACTCTTTTTTTTCATGAATCTCTTATAGAAGCACTTTTTATTTTTCTTAATATATTCTGTGGTGTTTGTTATAAAGGTAATAAGGTGTTTGATCCCCATAAGACTACTGGTTTGAAATTTGGATTTTCAGCATATTTCACTGAGCGCCCTATAAAGTGTTAATAGGAGGATCTCCTGACTTCCATCTGTTCCTTTCTGCAGCTTCGAAGGTTTAAATGCAGCTTATTACCCATAATTCCCTAAAACCTGACAAATGACTCCAGTGTTTGCTGTTAATCCCCTCCGCGCCGGTTGTCTGTGAAGCTCAGCGTCTCAGTGTGGACGCTGAGTCGGGCTGATTCCTCCTGACGACAGGAGGAGGATTAGCAGAACCTGGGCTGAAATCATCTCCCTCTTTCCTTCTTCTCCCTGCCAGGTGCTCCCTGTGCGGTTATGTGTGCAGTCATCCCCCGTCACTGAAATCCCACATGTGGAAACACGCCGGAGACCAGAACTACAACTACGAGCAGGTTAACAGAGCCATCAACGAGGCCATCTCCCAGAGCAGCCGGTAAGAACCACACAGATTAAGATGGAGGACGGGTCTCTGGTGGGACGTTCTTTAGCAGAACCCTGACCTGCAGCAGCTCATCAGGAGCAGCCAGGAGTCACTGTGGACGTCCACATGCGGCCTCTAGGTGGCACCAAACTCAGCAGCAGACAGAAGATCGCCAGCAGAAAAGCTAAAAAGTAAATTAAACCAGAGAGCAGAGATCTACTTTTCTCTGTAGAAGATGACGAGGATTCAGAAAGTGTCATTAATCCCATCAGGTCACATTTAAAAGGATTAAAGTATTCCAGCTCATAGCGAAAATCACTCAGAAATAAATTGACTGTAAATAAATTTTAAAAAAGTCAATCGAAATCCGTCTTGCATTTGTCAGCCAATGGTAGCAAAGGAGCGCTCTGAAACGAACAGTATTAGCCAATCAGAAGAAGAAGGGGGCGGGTCTTATGAAAGTGTGTATCTCCTCCTCTCGTCTCTTGCTTCTTCACGGAAAGTCACCTTTTGCCGTTTACCGCTGTATTCAACGGAGAGACGTGTAGAAAGGCAAAAAATAAAGAAATGAAACTTAGTGTTTGGAGAGAAGGACGATAGAGAGAACAGAATCACATGGAGTGGCAACAATGCAGTCCATGAACTCTGGGGAAGATGTCATGTCCATAGATAAAGGTCTGAAAAATACATGGCGCTGGGCGTGGCTGTAGGAGACAGGGCGAGATGGCGAGCCGTTTAGCAGCTGGAGCAGGAAGTTAGGTGAACCAAGCACTGGCTTCTGCATGCTGTGCTCCAGGAACGCTTAGCAGAAAAACTGGATAAAAAAGTGGTCGGTATGGATGCACTGGTGCCACCTTCTGGCTGTTTTTGGTATTGGAGTTTCACAAGTGAAATTTAAAAGGGAAACACAGTTTTTTTTACATTGGTCCTTGATTTTACGTTATTCCATCATGTTCTACTCACCTATATGAGTTTTGTGTCATTTAGAGCCGTTCTGAAGATATTCTGTTAGGTTATATCCAAGTAACGTCTTCCTATGGGCAACGACTTGAAGGCACAAACTAAACTGTTCACAATTTATTCTTTATGGTACGCCAGCATTCATAATATGTAGGCGAATCACTGTCCCCCAGACATCCACGGTTATGTTTTTTATATTTATATTTTTGCACCCACACCCCCCTGGTATGGCTAGATAGATTAGATAGATAGATATTAGGGGTGGAACGGTTCACAAAATCTACGATTCGGTTCATGGTTTCGTGGTCATGGTTTTCGGTTCGGTTCGGTTTATGTTGCTTGTTAGCCTGACATGTTGGTCATGCTGCTGTTAGCATA
>NW_015151988.1:0-6983 GCF_000732505.1 Cyprinodon variegatus | reverse complement strand
AGAGAGGGAGAGAGAGAGGGAGAGAGAGAGAGAGATAAAAAAATATCGGGGTTTTAGTTAAAGCCCGTTGCTTATCGTCTGTTAGTCCTTGACGTTGTCATTTGTTCCTTCAGAACGTCTCAGAGGTTGTCTGGACTCCTGGAGGCAGGGTCAGAATGTGCAGCGGTGGCGCCGGACTCTAAGGAGAAAGCTGAAACCCAGGTGGATCCTCTCCCTGCGCAGACGTCGGCAGCAAAAGCCTCACCGCCTGCAGGAAACCCGGCAGGTCTCCCCACAGACTCCTCACCGTGTCCCACCGAGGGGAAGGACGCCACGCCATCGCACCTGCGGACAGAACAGCTCCCCGCCATGGAGTACTGCGTGCTGCTCTTCTGCTGCTGTATCTGTGGCTTTGAGTCCACCAGCAAAGAGAGGCTGATGGAGCACATGAAGGAGCACGAGGGCGACATCATCAGCATTATCCTCAACAAGGAGCAGCACCAGCAGGAAGCAGAGGCTCAGGCCAGCCTCTAGAGGGCGCAGATTCTCTGCTGTGCCTCACAAACAGCACAGATTCAGGAAAAGTAGGAAACGGTTCTTCAGAGGAAGGTTATTTTAATCCGTTAATATTTATGTCAAATCATTTCATTTGTAGGAAGCTTTGCTCCAAGTATGAACAGTAATAAGCTCGCCCATCAATAAGCCCCAGCCTGCCTGCAGAGGCTGAAAAGATTTCAACATTTCCTCCCTGATTTCATCCACTTTATACGATGGCAGCTCTTATATTCCTACTGTAGTGTTGAAGTTGTTTCATCCGACCATATTTAAGGTTTTATTTGGTCACCAGTAAACCTCCATCTGTGCCTAAAGGATCCGATTTCCGTTTGAACTGAAGGAATCCGTTTGTTTTTATGTCCTTTAGCTGCCGGAAGACAAGACTTCTTCTTTTCTTTATTTTAGTCAAAGTAACGTCGTTTTACTTGATGCATGGTTTATAAAGTGGCTTCTTTAAAAAGAAAAAAGGAGGAAATGGAGGAATGACGTTTTCTAACAGTAATAAGTAATGACTGAGGTTTAGCTTGAAACGGCTGTTGATGAACGGAAAGATTAAAAAAAGGGAAGTTTTTTTTGTTTTGGTTTATTTTAGAGCCGATGTTTCATCTGCTGGTGCCAAGGTTGTACAGTAGGAACACGTTTGTATCACGTTTGTGGTGCTATGATCCTTTTTAAAGCTAAAGTTTGAATGTATTTTTATAACCCTCCCCCCCACACACACACACACACACCGTTTCTGATTTGTTTGTAGTTTAATATTATTTGTATTTTAAGTTCAAACCTTGTGACCGCAGCATTTAGGAGCTAAACACTTTGAAATCACGCCTTTCTCAGTGTTTTGCCACCTTATTCGTGTTACCCATGATGCTTTGCTTGAACTGTGTTCGGCTTTACCAAGTGTAAAATCCAGCAGACCGAATGTGGGACTATCAGCTCTTCTGCTGCGTTCAGACTGCAAGCAGCAGAAGCAGCTAGTTTTCATGCAAAGTCGGGGGTTGACTCACATCAAGGTGCAGCAAGCAAACCGCAGCGCGATTTGAGAATATAAAATAACAGAGACTAATAATAACAGGAGGTGAAATGTAGCTCCAGACTAGCAGGGCGTGTGGTGATGTCATCAGTACGCTTCTGTCCCAGTTGACCCATATTTATGCTGCGTGCTCCCGTTCTCCCAGAGTCCACACTTTCCTGTGTTCTTCTCAAGAACGTACTTGGAGAGGACACAAGTCCGTACTCACTGTTCTTGTGAATTGAGAAACGGCCTCAGCGTACGCTCTGTCGCCTAGCAACCGTGACAGTTTACACACAATTTGTCGGACGCATAACGAGGAGTCTTCCAATCCGAATATACCTTGGTGCCGCGTAATGACGTAATCTGACCTTCCGAGGACGCAGTCGCTCGATCCAAACACACCGTCTGCGTTGAAGTTTCACATTCAGTAACTAAAGTGTTGCGTTACAGCAGCCATTTATAGTTTAATAGGCCTGTTTTTTTCTGACAAGTTCAAAGTAGAAAACAGTTTCTGATCCACAAATCTTTCCATCATATTGCGTACGTCATACATCAGCTTACATGTTCTCATTAATACCAGCGTCCAGGATAAAGGTTCTGTGTGGTCCGGTGGAGCTCGCCTCTCTGAACCAATCAGGAGGCCACAGAACTGAACCTAAACTTTACTCCTCCTTGAAATGAAAAACATTTAGATTCTTTGCAATAAGCTTATAACACCAGTTTGATTAGGTTTAAATCGGTTCCATTCAGGTTCAGCTCAGGAAGTTCAGGTTCAGCACTTCACTGGACAGAACCAAGACTTTCAGCTGGACTCTTGAGTCCATGAAGTTAACCAGAACCTCCAACCTGTACTTTAGTTTATAATGATTTACAGTATCGATTTTTTACATGAATAAGGAGGGTTAAACTCTGGAATCTGATTATTCTCTAAACATAAATTGCCTGTAAACTCAACTAAAGACCAATTTATGTTTCTGACGCATAGCCTGTGCAACCGTCAAATCTGTCTCTGTGCGCGACCACGCCCCACCCCTGCGCAGAAGTTCTGCAACCGTCGTTGTGCACCTCAAAAAATCCTGACTACGCGTCGGACGGTGGCAAACCTGAGCAGACGAAAAGCAGCTGTGATTGGTCTTTGATATGCCTTTCTGGCTGTCTGTGTGGTCGTCCTTCTCCATTCGGTGCCAGGGGGCGTGCCATTACAATGGACAACTACGGCGAAAGGTTGATCGAGGAGGTTCGGAAATACCATCCGTTGAAGTTTTCCTGAGTTCTCCAATAGGCTTCCCCTTGCACTTTGGCGGGAAACTGCCGTGCGTCCTTAGAATTTTCAGACAGATGGTGCAGAAGCATAGCAGCAAAACTGGTTCGCAACCAGATCCATGCGACATTTGATGTGTGCGGTTGCAGAAGTCTAATCTGCCCTTAAGTCCTCACATCAGGTCCCACCTGAACGTCTACAACCCATCATCTTCACCAGAGCTAAAAATAACCCCTGGATCAGCTGAACCAGCAGCTCGCTGCGGTCAGGGAGCCCTCAGGGTTTAGACCATCTGGGTAAACCCTTGAATAGAAGCAGAAAATCCAACATTTGTTGAATCTGTTGCCCATTATCCTTTTTTGCCATTGTATCCTTCCACCCATCATGAAGAAGACTACACATCTGAAAGGATGTGTCCAAAAGTAGAGCGTAGCTCAGTTTAACTGGTTTTATTCCTTATTAAACCCGTCTCCGTTATCTGCTACACCCCACTCCTCGAAGCAATGCTTTGAAAGGTTTTTCTAACTGAAGCTCGTGTTGCTAGCACACCGATTGTAAACATGAATAACTGACACTTCTACTATCATAGATATATATTTATTGATAATGTGTTGTATATTTGGTGCGTTTGAGCACTTGGATATTCCTTCCGTTATTTTTCTCCCCATAAGCTCCGCTCAGCACCACAACCACATGGCCTTTCTTCTGTGCCGTATTTTTGTTAAAAATCAGTGACCTCTTGCCTGTTTTGGATTTTGTCTGTTTTTTGTTTAGTTTTTTTTTTAGTTTTTTTTTTTTGTTAAAGGATTTGTTTAAAGAATTAGAATTTTCATTTTATTCTGAAAGCTTTGAATGTCCCTGATCCTCAGCAGCCCTTCTGTCTTTTTTCAGGGCAGTTAACGCAGCACTCTAAGGTCCTGATCTACCGAAGTTTTTCCAAAAAAGTTAAAAAACAATCAACTGGGCTTTGTTGCCAAGTTTGAAGACGTTTCGCTGCCCATACCTCTTCACAGGTGAACAGAAAACCTCGCCTATTCAGCCAGGCCAACAGTTCCCTTTAAAAAAAAACCTTTCAGAGACATAGGCAGGTATGGGGCATTGCAGACTAACAGGAACCCAAACGACCCCCATTCCAAAGGAGTGGACCCATTTGTCAGTTCTAATTTGCATGTTTTCTAAACTAAAACAAGATTTTGATGGGCTGCTATATAACAGCCTCAAACTCCACGCTATTCCTGAAATTTTGAATTAAAAAAGCTTCCTGGATGGAAAAGAAAACGTCTTCAAACTTGGAAACAAAGTCCAGTGGATTGTTTTTTTTTGGAATGTCTATGACCTGGATGACTGAGAATCTTCACCAGCATACTAAAAGTCTGCCTATAAAACGGGGCTAACTTGACTGCACAGGAAAATGTGATCCACTAAACAGTCGCAGCCAGAACTGCATCTGGAATTGTTTGAAGGATGCGTGCAAGTAGAATACATAAAGGTCTGCAGGCGTGGTCAGAAGGAGGCATTAGTAAGTTGTACACAGGAGAGATAATTCATGTCCATGTAAACTAACCCAAGGCCCTGTTATATATGACAAGATAATGGCTGCTCTTTGGCTGTAGAAACCTCCAGTCTAGAAGCTATAGTTATTGCTAATCAGCTGTTTGACAGATGTATTTTCCCACTGGAATTCTTTGGCAGTATCAATAAAAATGTGTTTCTATAGCACCCATTCACAACGCATGTCATCTAAGGTCACTTTCCAGAAACAATTCATACTGTCTGTTTCTGAGGAAAACAAGCTGATTGCATCCAATCATTGGCCATTTCTCATGCATACTTCTGCGTTCTCCATAAGCATAACATTAGAGTTTGAACTAACAGATTCTGCAGAATGGGAGAATAGAGATAGATTGAAGCAGAATAATGAAAAGGGGTCCCTATATCCACCAGCAGTCTAAGCCTATAGCAGCAGTCGGTACACCCGTTCCACCATCGCCAGGTTAAGTGTTAAATTTACTGACTGTAATTTACTGGGACTAATTTCAGTGGCAATGGCACTAATTTGTGTTCCACCCACATAAGTAGTTGCGGTGAATAACATATTGTTTAAAGGGGCTAAAGTCCTCTGCCTGTTTCCTCTCCACATTGCCATCATACCTGCCATCTGTGCGCAGTGCTGTTCTATGTTTCGGCTGATTTCCAGTCACCAAATAATCCCCCTCTGTCAATCTGTTAGTATAAATAGTCTCAGTAGATCAGGGCCTAAGTACATAACACTGCCTCAATGTTTGATTACTCACCAGAACTTAAATGCTTATATTTTTAACCCCAAGAACTGACATTTCTGCAAATTGTAAAATATTTTCATAGATTGTTTGTTAAATGTTTTCAAATAGCTTTTGTCATCATTTATGATCAACTTTTTAAGAGAGATCTCTGTTTTCATCGAGCTGTGTGCGTTTGAACCAAAGGCCATGTCTGCTCTGAACCATATATTTTTACGCCCGTATCAAATTTTGTAACAGTCAACAGGAAAGCTTCTCAGACTGTAATGTGACACTTGCTTTGTTTGTATTTATTTTTGAACATCCCACAAAGTGTTATTTTACTTTGCCATTGTATCTTTTGCTAATAAAGATTGTAAAACGACTGCAGTTTAAATGTTTATTACAAGTTCAATTGAGTTTATTTATATAGCGTCAATTCATGACGCATGTCATCTCAAGAGAGCACATCTAGCCAGTCTCAGTCAGAGAAACAGGACTACACTGAAAAACAGGCCAAGCTCAAACATCTTTATACAAAGGTGTTGATGGCAGCAGCACAGCTGATATTTCTCTCCAGGATGGAGTCACAGCCAAACAGGAACAGAACAGATAAAGCTACGATGAGAAAAAGCAGAGAGAGCAGAATGTTAGAGATTGAACTAATAGATTCTGCAGAGTGGGAGAAAAGAGAATTAAGGAAAAACTGATCCCTTTGTCCTCCAGCAGTCTACGCCTATAGCAGCATGACTATAGAGATAGGTCAGGAAATGAGTCTTTTAAATGAAAAAATATGCCAAACAGAAACTTAAGCTGTGAGAGTTTAAGGGGAAAATAGGAAAAGTCAGAGCAACTCATGGATAGCAGGCAGAGCACTGAAAGTTTATTCCATGGAAGATAAATAATCCAGTTTTAAGAAAAATGTGGAAGAATTGAAGTTTCCCTTTATCATTTCTTGGCTGTTTTAATTATCTCTACTTTAGTGTTTTTGATTAAGCAGAGCGTCTAAGTAGTAATCCCTGATGACGTTCTGTTGCTGCTGGTATAGAAGTCTGCTTCCTTGGGTAACTGAACACCAAGCAGGATGGCAACTCATTTATCTCTGTAAAGGCAGCAGGATAATAAAGGACGCAATTAAAACTTCCCACAGATCAGAGAGAGAGAGCTGCAGCGAACTGAGGGCATCACCAAATTCACCATTAGGGGCCAGTTTATTGTACTGGTATTTAAACTGGAATCAACTACTTCGATCAGGTGAGGCTAAGCTTTTAATCAAAACTAAGGTTGCAAAGGTGAACGAGCCACAACTGGAACATGCTGATGGACTCCATCATCCTCTTTACAAACCAGAGAGTGTTCGACATAACAGAGTGTGGTCAATGTGGTGTTTTTTGTTTACAAATGATTAAAAAATGGACAATGATTAAAAAATTTATGAATTAGAAACACTTTAGATGACGTTAGACCATCAGAATCTACCGAGCCCAGATCTATAGAACGCCCGTGGGCTGTAAAGAGAAGGAAATCCTCTCTCTGTACATCCAGATAGTCTAAAGGATCACTAGAACCCCTCTCCATCTGTGTAATTACTGAAACATCTTTTGTAAAAGACATCAGGCTAATGCTCCACTGAACCGCCTCCAGAGCTCCTCCAGACTGTGGTGTGTATTTCGAAGCAATCTGGGGCCGAACGCCTGGAGGCCCCAATGAACCAACATCTGGGGAAAGGAACATTAGCCTGTATTTTAGTGCCCTTTTTTAATGTTTTTAAAGGAATAGTACACCCAAAACATGATTAGCCTTCATTTTCTACTCACCCCCATGCTAAACAACACTCTGGAGTACTTTTTTGATATCTCAAATGCATCTGGAGATCTGGGAGGCTTCTTGCTGTCTGCTGACATTCAAATAATGGAGG
>NW_015151987.1:132166-133350 GCF_000732505.1 Cyprinodon variegatus | reverse complement strand
AAGTCAGCATTCTGAGAAAAATACCAGAAAGCTGAGATTAAAGTCAGAATTATCTTTTTTTTTTCATATTAAATTGAAAAAATAAAATACAAAAAAATCTGCGCTCCCTGAGCATGCGTGGGTTCTCTCTGGGTACTCCAGCCTCTACAAAACACAGAGAGGAAAACAACAATAAAGGAGAAAAGAAGACAAAACAGAACAAATAATGAATGCCTAATCTATTAAAATCTGTATCTGTATAATGGGTCTGTTTTATGTGTTGTCTGTTCAATTAAGAGGGCCCCCTGCCTGACTTTGCCTAGGGCCCCGAATTTCCTAAATCCGCCCCTGACTATACTTAACTATTAGTTTATTCATGTTACATACTGCATATATATTTGATGGAGTATTTGATCAATTACAATTGTATCTTTTTTTTTTCTTTCCTTGTATTATTTCATGATCTTATTGCAGTGGTCTTCAAGGTTTTCCAGGCCAAAGACCCCCAAACTGATGGCCAGATCGAGTGAGGACCCCCTATTTATATATATTGCATGAAATTGTGTAATATCAAACTGGTCCTATAGTCAGTCTATTTCATAAAGTGTCATGTGACGATAGTAATTTCCCCCTGGGATTATTAAAGTCTGATTCTGATTCCTTGTTGATGGGACAGGTGTTGTGAATGAAACGGTGCCCAGCTTGAAAGAGCTCCTGTGTGCATTGATGACTGAAAGACATCTTCTGCCTCCATTTACCTGTTTATTACAGTGTGTTGAATTCATGTTAATGTGTATTTAAGACATTTCAATTAATGGAAAAAAAAAATTCCAGGGGGGAATATAAAAAAATTTCTAATCAACCAAAACTTTTGCGACCCCCTCTGAGGACCCCCTAGGGGTCGCGGACCCCCTGTTGAAGACCTCCGTCTTATTGCATTATCATTTAATTTCTTCAAAAACTAATGGTAATATCAGATCTCTTATTGAGGATTTTGTGGCTCTGAAAACTTTTTCCACCGAGCCTTCTCCAATCGGCAGCCATTACTGAGCAGCAGCTCTGAGCTCCAGGCGGAGCTGAGCAGCGCGCGGAGGCGCTGACCAATCAGGAGCTCAACATGGCGGACTACGTCACCGTTTCCACATCCGCCGGCGCCCTTTAAGAGCAGCCAGCCTCCTCGCTGCCTGTCATATCGTTTTCTCTCA
>NW_015151987.1:127675-130080 GCF_000732505.1 Cyprinodon variegatus | reverse complement strand
TTCAACCATTCTGAAGTCTTGAAATCACCTTGAAAAGTCATGCAGTGCCTCTAATGTGGATGAGCACCTAAGGAGCTGATCTGCTGATGGCTTAGCTAGTTTTAGTGTTGGCATGTGAGTTAGAGTATTATACCTCGGCTTGAAAGAAGCTGCAACTTCCTACAGAAAGCCTTGACTATACTGTATATTTGAAATACAAAACGACCCTAACGCTGCAGTTTGACATTTAGCTTATTAATTTGAGCAGTCATATATATACAGTCTGCCTCTGACAGCTGGGAATGTCCTTCCACAGAATTCCTGAATCTCTCAGCAGGTAGGTAGAGAAAGTATTATTCAGAAAAATATGCCTAAAAAAACAAAAAATAAAGGTTTAAAGGGTTAAAATATTAACTTCACCGTCAAAGTATTCCTTATGCTAGTATCACTGCTGCCACCTTGTGGCTGAAAGAAGAACTGCTTGTTCCAGAGGCGTTTATTTACATCCTCAAATGAAACAAGAAATCATGGCCAAAGATTAGCCAAAGGGGGGGCCCTCTAGCTTCGCCCTTGGAACCCCCATCACCTACATTATAAAGCTCTAACTTCTTTATTAATGAATATAAAATCTTTGCAAACCTCATAGTGGGGGAAGCAGGCCTCTCAGCACTTTTCCCAAACCGATCTCACAGCTGTATGGTAGCTAATGTCACGCTGCTCGGTCTCAGATTCTTCTAAAAGTGAAACAAATTCAACATGGATTTACATAACATTTGCTGTTGTATTACACAATGCAAAGCAACTCGACTGCCACAAACTAAACACTCAGCTTTATTTTCGACTCCTGTTATCTAATTTTTCTATGACATTGCCTTGTTGACGCTACGCTACTATCAAAATCCACTTTTCTTTTTTTGTGTCTAAATTTGGGGGGTCGCTGCCTGACCTGACCTCTCTTCTTCTTTCTGGTTTTTACTGGTGGGTGACATCTAACGTCTAACATCTAAGATGTATTATTGCCATCTACTGTGCTGGAGTGTGGGCCAGAGTATCTCCCTTTGATCTAAATTTTTATAAATAACTGCTTTATTTATTTTATGATTAATTTTATTGTACATCATATTCAGAGATGGCAAAAGTACTCGCTTTCCGTACTTGAGTAAAAGTACAGATACTTGTGTTAAAAAATACTCTGATAAAAGTGGAAGTACTGATTAAACTTCTTTACTCAAGTAAAAGTAACAAAGTACAGGCTTGTAAATTTACTTAAAGTATAANTTTCTATTCTAAAAGCATGAAGGACTCTGGGCCCTGAGGACCAGCACAGGGGACCGCTCCACTCATTAAATGAAAATGTGATCATTGCTCTAACTATGATTATCTACTAAATGTATCCTAACAGAACTCAGAACATTTCTGCAATTTTTCTAAAGAGTTATTTTAATTTTTTTTAACTATTTTTTTATTTTTAAAGAGTAACTCTAAATAGTTTTATTCATATTGATTTCCAGGTTATTGTCTTATTTTGGATTGCTTATGTTTTAAAACCTCTGAAGAATCGGATATCAAAATTCAGATTTGCTTTTAGGTAGACCCCATGTTCAGGATCACGCATATCTTTATTTCCTACGCTTTGAACGTGTATCACTTGTTTTCAAAAAGTTGTTTTTTTAAGCATTTCATCCCTTCAATTTTGTATTAACTGCTTTTTCTATATGTATGTAAATTAAAGTGAAGGTTTTGTGGATGTGTGTGCCTTTGCCATCTTTTTATGTAATAGATCCACACAATCGAAACATTCTCTACATCAAGAAGTCTGGATGGGCAGAATTATGACTTTTTAAATAAATCCTGTTTTTAGATCCAGATGCTTTAACAAGCAAACAGCATGGGTGCATTTAAAGAAACAGACGCCCGGTGCAGGGTTACTCTGGCAGGCCTTTTTATCATAAAAGCAGCTTCAGCAAACTTACATTCAAAATATCTTGAATTGGTTTTTGACTAGACATATAAGTTAATGAAGATATCTGTATTGTTATTCTGACTAGTCGAAATAATGCAAGATTTGCTATTCATTTGTCTGGGTTCTCCAGTTTAAGATATTAGCAAAACATTACTGACGATCTGAAATTCAGAAATCAATTGAATTATGACTAGTCATAAATTCAATTTCAGGTATCTCACCTTATGTTCTGACTAGTAACAAATCAGGTTAAAGATATCTTAAATTACCTCGTTATTCAAGACACAAGATCTAAAAACTAGTTTGAGATATCTTGAACATTTTTTTTTAAATCTAGACCGACCTTGTATTTCAGATATTTTGAATTATCATTCAGAATCGTCAAAATCACGTTGCATTTTTGGTGGAAATCTAAAAAGTGCATCTGCTATATAAATTAGGCTTAATTAAGTCTTAGATATAT
>NW_015151987.1:123587-125463 GCF_000732505.1 Cyprinodon variegatus | reverse complement strand
GTTTAGTAGAAAGGTTTACATGACCAAAAGCTATTTAACAAAAACTGTAATTTTGCTATAAAAAAAAAAAAAAAAAAAAAATTAGGCTTAAAAATGAAAAAAACAAAACAAATGAGTGTGTCTAATGTTACCAGCCTAGTAGAGCAATTTCACACAGATTTTGATCAGTTGTTCAAATAACAGGAGCTCTTTAGGAAAAAAGGATTTTAAATGAAAAAGGATATTCCTCATTTATATAATATAGTAGCAAGATTAACCATTGGATTTGTTAGAATTGGACACAAGACAAGGGATACATTGATTTTGTTCCGCAACAGTCTTTGGTTCAGGAAGTTGTTGACAGTCCCTAAAAGAAACACCCTCAGTGAGAAGAGGGTGAAGTTATCTTTAAGTGTTATTTTCACTAGTTATAATATAGTTTCAGATATCTAAATTCATCATTGGGATAGTGAAAACATAGTTTCCCCTAGTTAAAAGTTTGACAACTTAAAAATGACAGATAGAAGTTGATTTTTATGATAAAACAGTCTGCCATAGACAGTTCTAGACAGGGTCCAACAGGGGCCAGTGCCCCCGTAGATCATGTCCTGGCCCCTATAATGGCCCCCTGTACTGAAGACATAATACTCTGATGATGATATGCACTGGAACAGACATGGTTACTGATAGGTCCTTTGGATCTATTTCATTTCTTTTCCCCTTTACAAATTCTGTTTTACTAATTATTCAAAAACAATAAGGTGATAGCTGCTGTGGTATTGAGATAGGATCCCAGTTTTCATCTGCCAAATGTTTTTCAAAATAAAAAAGATTTTAATTTTTTTTGTTCCAATTCAGATTTTATACAAAACTAATTTTATGCTTAAAATAAGTCAAAAATATGTAAAATTCCTAAATTTTGAATGTATATTGATCCAGTAAGACTTTTTATTTTAGTTTAATCTAATTAAATAGGAATTTCACTTTATGCTGTCCCTAGGCCGGTTTTTTATTTCATGCTTTTCTGTGCCACCATGAAAACACACTGCCCCCCCTCCTGGCCCCCTGGTACATCTGGTCTAGAACCGCCAGTGCATAGCACACCCTTTGTACTCAAACCCTCACCATTCTCTGCAGGCATTTGTCTGACAGACGTTTTCACAACCTGTTCAATACTGATGTCCACAAGTGAATGTAGGACAGTTTGCAAACAGGAAGTAGGATCAGCGCGCTTTTGGAAAGCAGCCATCACCATTTACTGCATGTATTAGTTTATCAGTTAGCAAAGATGAAAACAATAGAGGAAGTAGGATCATAGCTCTTTGGAGGCAGTGGGTGGCTCTTAAAAGAGCCGTTGGGTTGTTGTAATGTTGGTAGCGCAGTTTACTTGGAGCTGGTGTACTTGGTGACAGCCTTGGTGCCCTCAGACACGGCGTGCTTGGCCAGCTCCCCGGGCAGCAGGAGGCGCACGGCGGTCTGGATCTCCCTGGAGGTGATGGTGGAGCGCTTGTTGTAGTGAGCCAGACGAGAAGCCTCTGAGGCGATGCGCTCAAAGATGTCACTGACGAAGGAGTTCATGATGCTCATGGCCTTGGAAGAGATGCCGGTGTCAGGATGGACCTGCTTCAGCACCTTGTACACGTAGATGGCGTAGCTCTCCTTCCTGCTCTTTCTCCTCTTCTTTCCTCCTTTGCCGGCCGTCTTGGTCACGGCTTTCTTGGAGCCCTTCTTGGGCGCAGACTTGGCGGGTTCAGGCATGGTTCCTCACTCTTAGCAGAGAGCAATGATTTGCTGCGAGCCAAACACTCCTCTATAAACACATTGAGTGTAAACTGAGCTGTACCGTTCCCTGGCTGTGATTGGCTGAGCTGCCCACAAGGTTTACCGGAGGAGGCGG
>NW_015151987.1:121248-123577 GCF_000732505.1 Cyprinodon variegatus | reverse complement strand
TTACCAGCCTAGTAGAGCAATTTCACACAGATTTTGATCAGTTGTTCAAATAACAGGAGCTCTTTAGGAAAAAAGGATTTTAAATGAAAAAGGATGTTCCTCATTTATGTAATATAGTAGCAAGATTAACCATTGGATTTGTTAGAATTGGACACAAGACAAGGGATACATTGATTTTGTTACGCAACAGTCTTTGGTTCAGGAAGTTGTTGACAGTCCCTAAAAGAAACACCCTCAGTGAGAAGAGGGTGAGGTTATCTTTAAGTGTTATTTTCACTAGTCATAATATAGTTTCAGATATCTAAATTCATTATTAGGATAGTGAAAACATAGTTTCCCCTAGTTTGACAACTTAAAAATGACAGATAGAAGTTGATTTTTATGATAAAACAGTCTGCCATAGCCAGTTCTAGACAGGGGCCAGTGCCCCCGTAGATCATGTCCTGGCCCCTATAATGGCCCCCTGTACTGAAGACATAATACTCTAATGATGATATGCACTGGAACAGACATGGTTACTGATAGGTCCTTTGCATCTATTTCATTTTTTTTCCCCTTTACAAATTCTGTTTTACTAATTATTCAAAAACAATAAGGTGATAGCTGCTGTGGTATTCGAGATAGGATCTCAGTTTTCATCTGCCAAATGTTTTTCAAAATAAAAAAAGAATTTGTTCCAATTCAGATTTTATACAAAACTGTAATTTTATGCTTGAATTAAGTCAAAAATATGTAAAATTCCTAAATTTTGAATGTATATTGATCCAATAAGACTTTTTATTTTATCTAATTATTATTAAATCTAATTAAATAGGAATTTCACTTTATGCTGTCCCTAGGCCGGTTTTTTATTTCACGCGTTTCTGTGCCACCATGAAAACACACTGCCCCCCTTCCTGGCCCCCTGGTACATCTGGTCTAGAACCGCCAGTGCATAGCACACCCTTTGTACCCAAACCCTCACCATTCTCTGCAGGCATTAGTCTGACAGACGTTTTCACAACCTGTTCAATACTGATGTCCACAAGTGAATGTAGGACAGTTTGCAAACAGAAAGTAGGATCAGNTAAACTAAAAACTTTGAACCATCTGTATATATAACTGCAAAGGATTTCTACATTTTCTTACAAAAATTACCCAGTTATTGGGGCTTGCCATAAGCATTGCATAGGAGGGCATTGACTTATTATGCTGCGTTCACACTAAACGCAGCAAGAGCAGCAAAAACTTGTCTGCAGCTTCATTGTTGATGTTTGTAGAAGTTTAGTTCTGAAAAGTGGGTCTGATGCGCGTTGGGCAGAGCTACCCTATCCTTTCTTTGCCTGGCAGCTATATTTGCTGCGATCAGAGGGAATAAAGTAGTTTTAATATGTTTTTTTTTTTTTTTTTTATCTAAACCAACTTTGCATTTCAGATATTTTGAATTATCATTCAGACCTGTCAACATTACACAGCATTTTTTGGTGGAAATTTAACAAGAAATCTGCTACAAGATTATATAAATGATGCACCTCTAAGTGTTTCTTACAAGTTTATAGTACTCTTTTTTCCCCAACAGCTTCTATGTTATGTGAACCACTGACTCAAAATGCATGTCTATGTCAAAATGACTATTTCTGTCTTCGGTCTCATCTAGTAGAATAGTTTTGAGAGTGACTACGGTAGATTTTGAGTGACCAAAAGCTATTAAAGTACAAAAAAATTTATGAGGCGGCTTAAAATGGAAAAAAAAAAAAAAAAACACGAGCAATTTCACACAGATTTCGAATCAGTTGTTTACATAAGAGCTCTTGAGGAAAAATATTTGAATTTTAGTCATATTAAATTAATTCATTTAATTTAATCCATTAATCTATTAGCAGGATTTGCTATTGGTTTTACTGGTCATAAGACAAGGCATATAATTTATATTTTTTATATTTAAGAGCGTTTGGTTCAGAAACTTGACAGGCCCCAAAAAGAAAACAGAGCATGAAGTTTTGACATCTTGAAAATGAGAGTCAAAAGTTGATTTTTATGATACAACGGCATGCCATAACTTCATGCCGTTTGGAAAGCAGCAGTCACCATTTCCTGCGTGTATTAGTTTAACAGTTAGCAAAGACGAAAACAATAGAGGAAGTAGGATCATAGCTCTTTAGAGGCAGTGGGTGGCTCTTAAAAGAGCCGTTGGGTTGTTGTAATGTTGGTTGCTTAGTTTACTTGGAGCTGGTGTACTTGGTGACAGCCTTGGTGCCCTCAGACACGGCGTGCTTGGCCAGCTCCCCGGGCAGCAGGAGGCGCACGGCGGTCTGGATCTCCCTGGAGGTGATGGTGGAGCGCTTGTTGT
>NW_015151987.1:117479-119403 GCF_000732505.1 Cyprinodon variegatus | reverse complement strand
GAACATTTGGAAATGAGAGCATAGAGAGAATAAATGTTAACAGAGAGCTTTGTCACTACATCCAGATGATCCTAGAGTTAGACCACTGTTACCATGATATGGCTGGAGCCACTGATGCCTCCAACAGTTCAGCAATCTGCCATCAGACCACTGAACTGTTGGAAAAACTCAATCATGTCCCTCTGCATCAGACCCACACCAAACCAACACTGCAAAACTGAATCATAATTATTTAATGCTCTGATCTTCCATATCAATGCAGTTTTTATTCTGCCATTTGATCACTGCTGCACCTGCAAACGAAATTTCGCTTTTCAGTGTACAAAATGAGACAAGTTCACATTTACAAACCTCTGAATGATGTAATGAAGTGATAATGTGGCAGTGTGACAATGATTTTAACTTTCATTTGGGCAAAACTTCCAGTCAAAGTGGACCTGATGGTATAATTGTATAAACTAAACCATTTCTCTTATCTTAAGATGAATCTTGTTAAACGCAGTCTTTTCTCTTGGCCATTTAATGCATGTATTTTGAAGTATTTAATTTTATGTTTTCCTCAAGAAGCAAGTGGTAAACTAATGAGGGTGTGATCAATATTTTTTGGCATTGTTAATGTTTTAACTACTTCAGTCTTTGCAGCAACTAAGCTCCACAGCCGAATAAAATACAGAATTTAATCCATTCTGAAAGTAAATCACAGGATTTGATTTATGTAATTATTAAGCTGATTATTTAGAACTTTTGCTCCTGAAGGGAAGCAGATGGGTGGCCCTTAAAAGGGCCGTTGTGTTTGTTGAGTAGTGAGAGTTTAACCTCCAAAGCCGTACAGGGTGCGGCCCTGCCTCTTCAGAGCGTACACCACATCCATGGCGGTGACGGTCTTCCTCTTAGCGTGCTCGGTGTAGGTGACGGCGTCACGGATGACGTTCTCCAGGAAAACCTTGAGCACACCGCGGGTCTCCTCGTAGATCAGACCTGAGATCCGCTTGACTCCACCACGGCGGGCCAGACGGCGGATGGCGGGTTTGGTGATTCCCTGGATGTTATCACGGAGAACTTTACGGTGACGCTTAGCGCCTCCTTTACCGAGTCCTTTACCTCCTTTGCCTCTTCCGCTCATGGTTTCACTGTTATTCTAACAGAAGTGATGAAGATGGAGGCTTCAGTCGCTCTTATCTTTGTCCTGAGGACGTGTTAGAAGGCAGAGGTGGTTCCGTTCTTCTTCTCCAGCTCTCCATGGTGGTCCTATAGCGCCACCCACCGATCAGAAGATCAAATTATCACCATCCACTGTTATAACTTGGTAGTGATCCGCATCTCATTGATTCTGCTGCTCTGCTTTTATACTAGTCGCGCCTTTTGTTTCAGGATTTATCAGTTCCAGAAGAACTCTTCCCCTTTCAGGACCTTTCATAGAGCTGTGTGCTCTGAATCCTGCATCTCAATATGGCGCTGAAGCTGCAGCGTCTCTGACAGAAACAATCCTGCAGAGGATATGAGCCAGAGGTGCTGATGGCACCAAAGGGATTCATCTCACCTTCTCCACCAGTTATTAGAACTGCATCCATCAGGCAAACATTACCACAGTAAAAAAGCCACAAACCAGTTTAAAAAAAAATAATAATATAGTATTTCAGGGCCATATTATATCATATATAATAATATCATATATTATAACAGGGCCTATAGGTCTATTACAATACAATAAAAGTCAGTAAATAGATTGAGATTCAGTGCACACAACCAGGGTCTGTGACACAAAGACATCATCAGGATGGGGATGAATCATCAGTCGCTGCGTTGTAGGTTTTTGAGAGCTGGAACCTGAGTCCACCCGCTCTGTTTAAAGGGATAGTTCGGTATTTTTGACATGAATCTGTATGGCATCCCCATCACCAGTGTCATGCAATCACACTGACTT